>NW_012108230.1:1316154-1361675 GCF_000951045.1 Mandrillus leucophaeus
CTATTCATAAATTCATGTTTCATGTATTAAAAAGAGATTCAAATTTTAGGAAAAAAGCTATGAACTTTTCTTCTTAAAAGTATTTACTATGAGTCAGCATATTATAACACATCTTTAGTATCCAACATTATAATTGGTTTTGCAGTTCTAATTTAGAAAATTCATTGTTTAAATGACTTGTTTTTGATTGATTTTAGTTTAAATATATTTAAATGCTCAATGAAATAGCTACATTTAATTTATAAATTAATCAACCTATTATTTTTATTTTATACAACAAATAATGATTTTGTTTAAAAATAATAAACAGAAATTCAAGTTAATTTTAAATGAATAAATATAAAACTGATTTTGTATTAAAAAATTAGAGAAAATAACAGGAAAAAAGATCTTTCCTAAATACAAAAAATCTAATTTTCATTTTGATCATATTAGTTACTTTGAAAAGAATCTTAATATTTATTCTTCATTATTCCACATAAGTATAGTATTCTTAAAATGTAATCTATATTTTATATTTATCATCAGATTGCTATTGAAATGTTTTGATAATATTAATATCTCATGAAACAAAACTATTTACTATAGTTGTAGTTCTGTGAACATACATTTTATAATGCAAACACAATATCAATGTATCTTAATGATTAACATTATATATTCCATATAAAATTTATTCTTATTTTGGGAGGAAAAGTATTGCAAGAGTTTGTAAAAGAAAAAAAATAGGTATTTAAAGTACAAAGATTTTTTAGTAGAATTCCAATATTTTTAATGGGCAAAAGAAGTGAAAACAGAACTTTGAAATTTATGAATCTTAAATATGTTAAGGAATTAAACGATGTGACTGCAAAGTCAAACTGCTTCACAATCTCAAATTATACATTCTCCAAAGTATTCAAAGTGATGACAGTAAGTAAATACTTCATCATCTAAGTACTCATCAAGGTTAAAGTTTGGATAGAAAAAATGAAGAATATATATTTTGCTATCAAAATAGCTAAAAGACTTCTAAAATTGTGCTGTTTGGTGTTCATAAGTGTAACTCAAATACCTCTTTACTTATGCCTCCTGTTTTCTGATGTTATGTTTAACAAAACATGCAAATTGAAAATTAAAATTATTTTATTTTGCCTCAAATATGAATACAGCTAAAATTTTCACAGAAAATAACATTTCCTAAATTATAATTGATGTATAAAAAGCTTAGAAAAAATATGTTAATATATATTCAAAAAATACTGTATCCTTTAGTCAGGGTGCCTTTTGACAAAATGCAATGATATCTTAAAATATTAAAACTCTTCCACTGAAATATACATGCAGTCAGCCCCAGAGAAAAATGTGTCCATGTGTAGGCGATTGTCCTGAGGAATGTATTATTCCTTCTGGATTACTTTTTCCCTCGAGGTAACATTCTCATTAAAAAGATGAACTGATTTTCTACTCCCAGGGGAAAATACATAGTGCCCAGGAAAGCTTTCTAAATAAACATCTCACCAGACTTAAAAAACAAACAAACAAACAAAAAACTGGGAGCATATTCATTGAAAATGCCTGAAAATTTCACCAGCATCTCCATTAAGGCATACCCTGAACTTTAAAACAGTAATGTTAGTGCAGAACAGCAACAATTACTTTTCTTATTATTTCTGAAAAGTATAACCAATTGTACTATCAAAGCAAAATAACTAATTACAATTAAAGGCAGGGAAATGAGTTCTATGCCGAAGCTCTCTAGTTCTATTTCCATTTTTTTCTTAACTGTCTGAACTTAATTAAAACAAACATAGACTAAAAGGGAGCCATTTGGAAAATATTTTCTGTGTTTAGTATAAATATATTTAAATATCACTAGTAGCATCCCAAAGTTTTTCCAAAAATTTTCATGCCAAAGTACTAAACACTCACCTGATATCCTTATCGACATTTGAGCCATCTTTGCAGTTTATGTCAAGATAAATGGCGTTAAGATGGAGCACTCAAGAAGTTTATGAAATTCACTAAATTCACCTTGGTCTGCAGACATCTATAAGTACATATTTGTTAATCCATTAGGTGCTTACTGAATGCCAGGCACAATTCTAGAATATGGTGATAGATACAACCATTATCCCACTATCTGTTTGTTTGTTTTTACTATATTTATATAGTAAATACTAAACGAAGCATTTCCTATTTTATTTACATTGTATTTGACCAATTAATTAGTAAGAAAAATTCGTAGTCCAAATAATTCTGGATTAATTATCTTGCATGGAATAGAAACAATATTTATAAAGAACAATGCAAATGTTGTATGATGATTTTCACTAAGACCTTTTTATTAGGTGTGAGTACCAGCTTGCTGCACTTCTAATATCTTTCAAGATATTAGTTTTAATGTAATGAAATTTCTGTTCATTAATTGAGAAGGTAGTGATTTATTTATTATGTTTATAGTGGACTTGTCATTACTACCATTTTAAGTTTTAATCTTTAGAATTCTCTGTTTGTAACCCTGTATAAAGAGTCCTCTAAGCATCTGAGGAGGAGCTCAGATTGTCACTGGGACTAGTAAATAGCAGTAGTAATGATATTTGAAAATATTAAAAATATAAATACTTTTATTATTGGATTAACAGTCAAATTTATACCACAGCAGATAAAAGGAAATTAGAACAACTTATATTATTAATCATTAGGTATAAGAGCAGTTGCTACATTTAGAATATTAAAATGGTGAATGATGTATTGCATATTTATTGTACCTTTTCCAATTAATTCTGCAAAAAAAAGGCCAAAGATCTTTAGTTATTATAAGTATGCTCAGTATTGTTTGAATTGAAACTGAAACAATGGAAATTACCTCACACATAGGTGCAAAATGTGTTAAAAGCAAATAAAATAAGCAAATAAAAAATTATCTAATTTAGGAAGGTAGCTCAATTTTTTGAGAAATACTGATGATATATCTTGTTAAATGTACTGAAAGCTAAATGTGATTTCAAAAGGTAAAAATATGTAAGAAAGTAAATAAAACTAAACTAGTAAGTTCTTTCTTTTTCAAAGGTGTCGTACTTTTGAAGTTGCCATTAATTATCTACAAGCAATTATTTCATTTTGTAAAATAAAAGTTAATGGAGAAATTAGATAATAGGTTTTGAACTAATTATTTGACAAATATTAGACACATACACAGTAAGATAAAGATGTTTTCTCTAAAAGATATAATCATCCCTTTCATAGGTGCATAATGTAAATAACAGTAATAATTAATTATTGTGTTGCAGATTTTAGAGTCATAGTTGCCATACACCTAGTAGATAGAACTTAAAATCTAAATTTATTTCAGCTGTTCGTAAACCAAGTTCATTGGATTCATTTTTACAAATTGAAATTAAAGCAGAGACACAAAGAAAGTTGCCAAGACAAACCATCAATCTGTGCTGGACAAAGAAACATAATTCAGAATAACAGAATCACCATTTTGACTTTTAGCCATTGGCTATCATTTGATAAAAATAACAGCAAATACTTTGCAACTCTTATTTTCTCATTTGAGGCACAACCTATACTTTCAGTGAGGTAAAAAGCTAAGATGGTGACTAAATCAAATCAACAGTGAAAAAAAAAATCCAACCAATTATGTATTTATCTAGAAACATATATATAGCAATATATAAAGCTAAGTAACATTTTGTTATAAAAATGATAGAGGAAATAAAATCCAAAATTATTTTAGATAGCATGTCAGTTTTTTGTCTCAAGAAAAAAAATCTTAAAAGGAAAGAAACATATTTGGAGAGTTTGAGAATTTCATTACATTATCTTTTACTTCCTGTAGGTATATATTTATTTACAAACAACCTATCATAGTTGTTTGTAAAATAAGGGGGAGAAGAATATATTTTTGTTCAAAGACATTGAAAAAAATGGCCATTCTGTCTTCTCCCATTTAAAAATCTTTTGGTCCTAATTCTGTTGGGTCAGATTTTCCAAGTTATACCTGTCATCCTAAAAGTGATTCTCATGATATTTGATGTTTCACATATTTCCAACAAATTGGCCATTTACACTCTTGTCAAGTATATGAGCAGCTGAACAGTTTAGGAAAAGCTTCTGGTGTATGCTGCAATTATAATTTCCCTTCTGTATTCACATACCTCTTAAGTTACCGCTGCCACTTCCCTTTTGATGTCCAGGGGCTGTGAGAGACAGTGCACTTTACAAAATCACCTAAACAGGAGTAATTTCATCTCTGGGAGACTCCAAGCCACTGTAAATGGTTAACTTTAACACGTATATTTATATTTCAAATACAATATTAATATACACCAAACCAGCCCCCCCTTTTCATGTAAAATTATTGATTCTTATGTTTCTTATATTTCAGTTTTATTTCCTTAATATAAACCTACATAGAATTTGCTACCTCATATATCACATATAAAGCTTTGATAAACTCTGAGCTCCCCAAGAACAATACCTAAAAATCCATGATTATGATAGATACATTTTAATATTAGAGGAACAGATTTCATTTAATTATGGTTGAAAGTTAAAATACACTTATGGTCTAGCTGGTAATATAGAAGTATTTGAAGTTTCTAGGTTAAAACAATATGGAAATATGGAAGCTATTAATCTAGCCTAAAATCATCTGAATTCAAAAAAATGTTTTTAAGGAAACAAAACTGATCTGATCAAATAAAACTAATTTTTCAGGAGTTACCACGTGAGCCACCAGTTGGCAACCAAGACCTCGTAATGTTTGTAAACACGCAATAGTGGCATTTTGTAAACTATATGACCTCCCCTGTCAACAAAAGTGTATAATTTAAAATATACTAAAAAAGAAATTGTCACCTTTATGTTTTAGAGGTTGTGTATTTAAAATTACTAATGAATGACAAATTCATAGTGACAATTTAAAATCCCCATCCCCTTATTCACATTAAGTCCTGCTCACGTAGTTCTTGATGGCCATGTTAGAAATGGAGTTGTTGTATTTTTATTTTAATACTGTGGGGGATATCATGAATTTGACTTAGGATATTCTTAAAATTAATTTGTTGGCAAAATAAAGAGATGTATCATCTTCTTCTTTTTTTTTTTTTCTTTCAAAAAACAAGGAGGTTGGGGACAGTGGTAGAATGATTCCGTTGTGAGAATTGAAGGCAATGATAGAGATCATTTTCTAAATGTCTGACTTTGGGCACAGAGTTTCTAAATGAAGAGATGAGGCCAAAACCATAATGGGACAGCAGATGACTCAAGTGCATGCTATGCAAAAAAATACCTTCTCTGGGGAAAAAATCTTAAAAGAAGATGAAATTAGTTGTTAAATTAAAAGTCAAGCATAGTGAAAGCCATATGAAATTAGTAATTTCCTAAAATGCTTACTTTTATAGAAAGACCCTCTTTAATTTTCTGTGTGTGTGTATGTATATGTGTGTGTGTGTGTGTGTGTGTGTGTGTGTGTGTATATATGTGTATATATAAAATCTTGGAGAGGATATTTAAGATTTATAATCTGGATACTCAATAATTATCTTTTAACTTTCAAAAAACAATTTCCAGTGAAACACTACGTTTTCATCAAAGAATTAGGAACCTTTCATTATAACTAGGTAACGCATATATCATTATACTGATTGAATGCATTTAAATGACAGTCTGGTGAATGATTTTGAATATTCTCTAAAATGACTAATTTCTGGATCTCAATATTCTCATTTGGATGCACCCATATATATGCTCATGGTCACTAGCTTTAAAACTTTGGGCATGATTATAGATTTGAGGTATATCCTTTGAAGAAACATAATTACAACTTAACTAGTGGTAGTTTATAACTTCATATTTTAATATCTTATACCTAAATGCTAAACGAAAAGAAAACTGTGAAGAAATCCTATTATATGTAATGTATAACTTAGGAAACTTTAGCAAGGGCAGATTTCAGCTATATAAAGAAAAACATACACCATTAACTGTGTATTTTGAAGTGAAGATTTAAAGTAGATATTAAAACAGAGGATTTAAATAAATTTGATAGCTATAAGTCTTTCACTATTAGAATTTTCAGAGTGATATACCCTTTTGACTTTGGATGTTAATATAGCAAAAAATATTCTATGTTTATAAAGTTAAAAAGCAGAATTTTTGTGGATAATTTATGAAAATATATTATTACAGGTGAGATAAATTTATTGGTCAAGTTTTCATTTTTATATATCGATTTTTATATTTAGTATTTAAAACTAGTCTGCATGACGCTGATAAACTTCTCATGTATGAAACATGCTAGTCAGAGTATTATAGTATCCTAAAAGAAATTTGCTAATCAATGAACCTGGGGTTACTGACATGCTTCAGATTTTATTTCAATAGGCAGGTACTAAATTGAAAATATGCAGAAATTTTGGCTTCAATATCCATTATTATGTATTGTTTTTAATGAAGTATACAAGATTTTTGAAAAGTGTGGTAGTTAAGAATACTAGAAATGATCACTAGTGGTAGAAATTAATTTGTGAGTAAAAATCTAAAACATGTACATTCCAGAACACCAAAACCCACAGAATTTTGCTACTTGCATAAATATATATGAATATAAATATGATTCAATACTGAAGTATTATAATCAAAAAAGAATTGAACTTGTATGGTAATGTCTTGAAATAATTATTTAAATATACAAATTGCAAATAAGCTTGTTTAATGTGGACCAGGTATAAATGAGTCTTCAAAATAAACCCACAATGTCATCTGTGCGTATGTTAAATTAAAATTAAAATCAACAACAAAAATGAAAAACATCCTTTCAAAACAATGGTTCTTAACTTCCACTTTTAGAAACATGAATTTTAAAGTATATATATGCTTATTTTATAATATAATATACAATATTTCTTCATGATTACTAATAAAGATGTCCAAAAAAAACCTCAGCGGAAGATTTCCATTCAACATATTTCTGTGACTATTACTTGACTGTTACTTTCTTCTATAAAATGACTTTCCTAATATCTAATAAAAATGTATCTGACATACTTAGCATTGTTGCGCAATATATCATAATGTTTTGTTTTGATCTTTTGTTTTGGTCTCTAAAAAATCAAATTATATTTGTATTATATCAATTTTCTATAAAATATTTCTAATTTAATCTTCAGAAGTTTTTTAGGAAATAGTCTAAATATCTCAAACTTGGAGTTAAATGTTGTTCTTTTAATACTAGCACAGTTTTTATAATACTAGTACAATTAACATGAGAAGTATTTGACCTGTACCTAGTAAGCCATGGTCTGCTAAAACCAGAGGAAGAAATAAAAAGTACTGTATTATTGTCACATTCAAAAATTTTACTGCATCAAATTTTCTGTCCCCAAACTAACATTCCTAAAACATTAAAATAAAAAGTATAATCTGAAATCCTTGAAAATATTAAAATATAAAAAATTTGGGGAAAATGTGTGTGTAATGACTCCTCGATAATCCATCTATTTTTGTATGTCATATACATGCTACATATATTCATGGAAATATATATGGTTATAGAAAGGCATTACATGGAATTAAAATTAATAATTATAATGTACAGTTGTTATATCAATGGATATAAAGTTTATGAGGATATAGATGTTAGATAATTATTTTTAGGCACATGACTAATGTCTATCCAACTACTTTAATTTTATTCTCACGTATTTATTTGCAATAGTGGAGAATCTCAAAGGGTTTGTGAAACTTATGCATAATTACAACCGTTAATATAGTAACAGTTTATACTTTTGCAACATTTTATTCTCTTTGAAAATTAATTAATTAACTGCGCCTAGTTCTATTATTTAAATCTGTTGCTTTGATGTTTCTAGTTCCTTTTTCTTAGTGTAAAATTTATTCTTAAAAGTAGTCATTCCAGGTATCTTGCATGCCTGCAAATACCTTAATTTGGAGCCGTCTGAAAAGTGCAAGAAGAGTACATTTCCAAATGAATTGACAGAATATTTGTGATCTGCTGTACTATCATTAATCTGGAGTCGTGTGACTTTGGGAACCATTGATGGAACTCTTGAAATTAGATAGCCAGCTTTTGGCATTTCAAACTAGGACTAAACTATTTTCACTCTTTCCTTTGCCTTATTGAAAAATAATGAAGAAAAAAGATAAAAAGAGAGAAAGGAGGGAAGGAGGAGATGCAAGGAAACAAGAAATAATAGAATGCAAAAAGAAAATAATAAATATTAATTTGAATATTTTGCCAACAAAACAAGGTATTAACACACATGTAATTAATACGTGAGGCCAGAAACTGCGATCTTGGATTAAATTCTTAAATTGTAACTTTTTTCACAGTACATGTGGATGTTCTCATTATAAACTAGTTTGATTTTCTTACTAGTATTGAACAGTGGTGAGGAACAGACATGAGTTCCCAGGAAATTTTTCAAAATTTTCCACTTTTCATGTGTAAAGGTGATAATCTGGACTGAAGAGAAGACATGTTCCAAGTCGGCTATCTATGCTAAGGTGGTTTAACTTATAACTTCAATCAATAGTTTAGCTGTAAATGATTTTTTTATATTAGCATACAAATTATCTACATTTTCTTGGAATATGTTTATTTTCTCTTATATAATTTAAGTATTTATGTCATAATCACATAGACATTGAAATAATATTTTGTAATATCTACCTGGAAATATATGAGATTTATGCAACATATTAAATCGAACAAGCACAAAGAAGAAGCTTAATTTGCACCCAAAATTTAATTGATGCCTGAAACATTATAGATTTTGTTCCCCAAAATTCTGTGAAGATAATTTGCAGGGTTTCTTACTCCAGTCATATACTACTGATATGCTCAGTCTAATTATCTACTCAGTGAACAACTTAAATCAACAAAAAATCAAACATTCAACACTATACCACCTATATTCTAATGTGTAAGTTAGTGTATTGGCAGGAAGCCATTGGTAGGAGGAAAAAAATTCATTTTTTAATTCTGTGCAGTTTCATGATTCTGAGATAAGGAACATTTTTTTCACATTTATGAAAGGATGAATTTACTTTTATCTTCTTAATACAGTAGGAAAATATACAAATTAAGGGTAACTTTTAAAAATCGATCTATAAATGTTATTTTCGAGATTAAAATAAGATATTGGACATCTTAGGAAGGGTAAAGATAGAAATGAACTACCTAAAGGGAGTATATGTGACAAAAATATGTAAAATGATGCTGGTTTTACAATAAAATTTTGCAAATCTTTGAAAAAATGTATACATCACTGAACTTTCTTTGAAAGTTAGTTATATTGTCCAGAACTGTCATTAATTTTATGTAATTCTTATCTTTTTGTTTTATGCATCAATTAAGAAATAAAAGTAAGTTACATGGAAGATTCTACTTTACATTTATATTTTATAATTTATAAAACTGTCATACCTATATATAAGGTTGAGGAAGTGATATTGACATTAAAAAAATAAATGCCTGCTGCTGTGAATAACAATCTCAATTGTGAAGTCAAATGCTAATTTCTTTTTCTTTTCTAATCCTGGATCTAATATACAGGAGGTAGATGAAGAGCAAGCAATGCACTTTTCTTCATGATAATACCATGGCATTATTGAGCTTATTCCTTTCCCCTTTGAAAAAAAATTTAGAAAGGAAAATGTTGCAAAGAATATGAATAGCTTACTGTACTTGGTCAATGTAGCATTACAATTTTTTTTAATCCTCGGGGAAACTGGTACCACCTGTTCAATCTGAATTTAAGTAGTTACTGTCAATTTTCTCATGGGTGAATGCTGCCTCTTTGTGGCAGAATGCCATGGAAATTGTTCTTTAAACACAAAGTTCATGAACGGCCCTTGATATTGTACAAATTCCAGGTGAGATTATTGGGAGATCCACCTATAGCAATGAGGCACATAACTGAAACATTTCTTATCCTTAAATCATAGTCTAAACTCACTAGAAAACCTTATTCAAAGATGATGAGATCATATCCACCAACATTTTGAGCATTTAGAATACTGATCAACTTTAGATAAGGAATCCATCATAATTGTTGAAGGTAGTTTTACACAAGTTAAAAATATGAAAACTATGGAAAACTGTAGACTGAATAAATAATACTGATATGGCAAGTACATCATATTAAGAGAAAAGTGAATATGCAATATATTACTTACCATGCACCACGTAGCAGATGAATACTTCAGTGAGGAAACAGTTACATCATTGAAAATATAATAAACACATTAAGTGACACATTTAGAAAACCATACTTCCCTGAACCAACAAAGGCATACATTACATATATATGTAATATATGTTATATATATATATATGTATACTTTAAAATTTTGCTAATTAGGGGAAAAACATTTTGTATTAGGAATAAAGTTTAGGAATTACTTCCTAAATTGTTAATGGTGGAGATTCTATCAATCACACATAGGTAAGTATTTTGCACCTTAAATAATCATTACTTCCATCCCTCATTTTTGACATAGTTATCAAGTGTTTATTCAGAAACTATTTAAAAAATTACATGTGCTGGGATACATATGAGACTGTAACAACAGTAGCCCCATCTTACAGAGATCCTGTTTGTCATTATCATCATTGCTTGCTGCCCACAGGGATAAAGACATCGTATAGAGACTTGTACAGTCCATGATTTGGTCTTCTGAGGTGCCAGTACATGTGGATCTGTACAAATGCAACTGGGTTTGGTTAAACAATCGAAAATCGGCTACAATAGTAGTCAAATCAACATGTCATTTTGGTTCACTAATAAAAATAACTTTCAAATCTTTTCTAATAAAACCCAAAACTTTCACACAATTCACACTGGAATGGCCCAATTAATTGCCCTATTTTTTTTTTTTTTAAATGCATTGGGATACAATCAGATCTTTCTTCTTAAAAAAAAAATACAGATTCAATTGGGTGGGTTGCATTGGCTTTTAAAGATTTTGCCATTAAATTCTCCACATTTTTAATGATTGAAAATGCCTTCCTGATACCACGTCAGTTTTAGAAATGCAGATCCTAATACAGTGCGACACCTCTGCAAAATCATAGGCTAAAGTGAAGGAAAGAGGAATGCTAAATGTGCATATAAAAATAGGTGCTACAATAAAATATTTGTATATTTCATCAATAAGTTATTTTGACTAATCAATTATGGATCATATAGCTCTGTAATTTTAATGATTTGTCCACATCTATGGTGATCCTTTACAGGATCACAGTATTTTTTTAAATTCAAATGTCCAGAATGCATACAAACACATCCTTTAAAAACGAAGAAAAGGAATGAGAAGGGAGGGGAGGGAAGGAGAGAAGGAGAGGGGCGGAAAAGAGAACACATTTCCTATTAAACTTGGGGTGTGCTAATTTCTCCACAAAAGCCAGTTAGACCCACCCATGGCTTAAAAGGGGAGAAACGGAGGTGGGGCGGGAGAAGGGGGGAGGAAGCAAAAGAGGAAGAGTAGAATCTATGCTCTGCCATCATCCACCATTCTTAGCACTTCCAACCACTACAAAAATGACTGCGGCCTTTCACAAATCACCCGCGCAGCAAACTGCCCTCCTTAAAGCCCTTCTCCACACCTGCCCCACACGCAAGAAGAGAAAGTGATGTGCCCAGTTTACACAAATGTTTCCCACGTGTAAATTTTAAAGGAAATTGCACACCCTTTTCGTATCTTCCACCGAAGCTGAGAAATCCCGTGCCAAGGCACTTCACCCTAAACGTTGAAACAACACAATTAATCAAATGTGTTCACCGTGTGTGTCGGCTTGCTTGTTTGTTTTAAATGCAAAAGCTCCAAGGGAGTTTCTTTGCTTTTAGAACTGGCTAAATGTGGTCTGTTTTTCCAGCACTTCGAGGTAGTCCGGCTCAACGTTTAGTTTTGCTTTTAACTCCAGATATTCGTTCCGGTTGGGTTCTACAAAGACAGCACTCGGGGGGCTGTAGAGCACCGGTTCCCGTAGCCTGCTGTCCCCTGCCCCCGGATGCAAATACTGATGGGGGCGTCTCAGGTCATAGTTGGGGGAGAAAGTGTAAGCAGCGGTGCTGCACGGGAATTTGGGATATTCCGGGAGGCTATTGCCGGCGGGGGTGGTGGAGCAGTGTTTGTCTGGTTCTAAAATGCCCCTGTAAAAGCGGTCGGCGTCCTGCACCGGCGACAGCAGGTCCTCCCGGGGCTCGATGGTGCTGACGCTGTAGGCGGGGCTCCGCAAGTGGTGGCTTTCCCGCCTCTCCTCCTCCCCGGGCTGCAGCTGCAGCTGCGGCGGGGGCTGCTGCTGTGGCTGCTGCGGTGGCGGCGGCGGCTGCTGCTGCTGCTGCAGGTGGTGGTTGCTGCTGTAGGTGACCTTGAGCTCGTGCAGGTCTTTGTAATCCTCTACGGAGTTGCCCTCTCGGGAGCGGTAGATGGGGTTTTTGCACATGTGGCCCAGTGGGTGGGGGATGTATTCATACACGTGGCCCGCGGGCGTCTTCACCTTGGGCAGCGCGGGCCCGCGGTGATGCACGTGCGCGTGTGGGTGGCCGCCCGCACCGCCACCGCCGCCGTACACGCTGTACTGCATGTTGAAGGAACTCACGTCGGAGTTGTTGGTGCTGGTGTGGTCGCTCTGGTTCTTCTTCCTACGCTTCATGACCAGCACGAAGAGCCCAGCGGCCACGAAGACTGACATGATGAAAACCAGCAGGAGGCTGAGGATTAACACAGACAAGGGCACCGACGACGCCCCTCCGCCTGCGCCCAAGCCCGCGGGGGCCCCGGTGCTGTTCAACCGGACCGCAGGAGTCACCGCGCTGGTCCTCGCAGGGACCTGGATGGAGGAGGGTGTGGGCGTGGAAACCACTACATCTGAATAGTCAGGGCACAGCAGCTCCGACTTAATGGAGCGCATGTCTGTCTCAGCGAATTTCTTGGGCGCCTTACAGATCACCTCGTCCACTAGGACGCCCACTTTGAGCTGCTCCACCCACAGCTTCATGCCCACAATGTCGCAGGTACAATCCCAAGGGTTGTCATGGAGGTCGATTTGGATGAGTGACTTCAGCTGGTCCAAAACTCCACTCACCGGCAAGGAGGTGAAGTGGTTACTCCTCAGGTTTAGCCTGAGGAGGGTCAGGCCAGAGAAGACGCCTGAGGGCATGGCCTGCAGGAGGTTGTTATTCAAGAATAGCAGCTGGAGGTTTGGGACTGGGTCAAAAGTTCCAGACTGAATCTCGCGAATGAGATTGTACTGGAGGAAGAGATACTGCAGGCTCTGCAGGCCGTAGAATAACTCCGGGCTTAGCCTCTCGATCCTATTGCCATTCAGGTACAGGCGCCTCAGGTTGGTGAGATCCCCGAAAGCGCGGTCCTGTATCATCGAGATGCGGTTGTTCCCCAGGTGCAGGAGGTCCAGCCCCGTGGCCTCCAGGAAGTCTGTCCTGCGCACGACAGCGATATAGTTCTCTGTCAGATACATTTTCTTGGGGTTGTAGGGCTTGGGCTGCAGTTCAGCGATGCTCTCGATCTTTCGCTCCTGGCAGTTTACGTTGAGGCCCAGATCAGAGATCTGCAGGTTGCAAGTGCACGCGGTGGGACACTCCAAAGGCACCGGGGATTTGGTCTGATAGGCGATGCTGGGGCCATAGTTGCTGTAGCCCAAGTCCTTGGAGGGCTGCCGAGAGGTGGGGCGCACCCTGGGCTTGTTGGGTTGGCGGGTCCCCTTAGGGGGCTTCAAAGGGGGTTTGTAAACAGCAGAGGAAGAAGTGGCCACAGAATTCACTGAGGCCGGGGTGGTGTGTAAATACCCCGTGGTGCTCAAAGGCGTCTGCGGCCTCATCTCGTAGTCAGAAATAAGTCTCCTTGGGCACAGTTCCTGCTTGGATACTTCATCCAAGTCCCTGCCGTGTAAGCGGAAGGGGGTCTCACAAACCACATCCCCCACCAGGGCTGAGTAGGAGATGCTGTCCAACCAATCCTTTAGAGAGATCAGCTCACAAGAACAATTCCAAGGGTTTTCCTCCAGCTGTAGCTCCACAACTTTATCCATGTGCTGTAAGAGCCCCACGTAGGGCAGAAGTTTCAGCCTGTTCCCCCGGAGGTCCAAGTGCGTTAAGGGCACAAAACGGAAAAGATTGTTGGGTAAACTGGACAAAAGATTGTCATTGAGGATAAGCACCTGCAACAAATGCAGTTTCCCAAAAGCATTGGGTTCAATGACGCTGATGTAATTGTAATCGACCTGTAGGTACTCCAGGTTCTCCAAGCCAAGGAAGGTATCATCTCGCAGAAGTTCCAGTTTATTATTGTTCAGATGCAATCTCCTCAAACCCCGTAGCCCATGGAAAGCCCCGGTCTCAATGTCCTGGATAACATTGCTACCCAGATGCAAAATTGAAGCCCCAGTGTAATTGACAAACTCATTGGGATAGAGACGGTTCAAAAGGTTTCCGGACAACAAGAGGTGGTAGACTGG
This sequence comes from Mandrillus leucophaeus, assembly GCF_000951045.1. NCBI lineage: Eukaryota > Metazoa > Chordata > Mammalia > Primates > Cercopithecidae > Mandrillus > Mandrillus leucophaeus. The sequence goes on from NW_012108230.1 coordinate 1,330,646, forward strand.
GAAACGGGGAGGGCTAATTTCAGAGAGACTGATGATCCCGCGGTTTTCACAGCTCACAGTTAAAATGCCGTCCTTTTCCTCACAAGGACATGCATTGTCACAGATTTCCCCATAATAATCGATGGATTCTGCACACGAAAGGACGAGAGATGTTACAGCAAACGCTAGAGTCTGCAGCATCCAGCTATGCATTTTTCTGTGAAGGTCCTGTTCCAAAGTTACTGGGGGGCAGCAAGTGTGCATTTTACCTCCTGTAAGGGAGAGAGAAAACAAGGAAACAACAGAATATGACAAAAATTTAAGGGATCAGTCAGAAAGTCTCTCTCTTAATATTATTACTCTAAAACCCAAAAGGAAGAGATATAAATGACACACCCCCCCCAGTGAAACATTGACATTCTCCAGATTTTATTAAAATCTATTATACATTTTGATTTAACAGTTGATTTCATTTTTTTTTTAATGAGCACACCACAAATATGCTGTTCCCTACAAGAAAAGAGCAGGTTAGATAAAGTCCCATTTTAGTTTTCTCTGCTCCCCCCTTTTCAAAACCAATCCATAAATATACATAAAATGGCTGTCAGTTCAGTTTCATGGTTCTAATTTAAGAAAAAAGAAGCACCATTTTACAAGGTTCCCCACCTCACCTATACCCAGCCCCCTCCCCCCTTTCTTTCTTTCAGAACCTCTTCAGTTAACAGTTCACCATGAAGGTCTCTTATTTTCACAGAGAGGCAAGGAGCCAAGATACTTGGGGTATTTTAAACCATCGCTAGAAATGCCACGGTGGGAACCTAAAGGATACTTTTCAGAGGCAAAAAGGGTGTAATATAATGCATCAAAGGAGCCCCAAGAAGCTCTTAGATCACCAATTGTCTTCCGGAGCTTTGAGTAAGGAGAAAAAGGAGAACGCATTTGCTTTGATGGTGGACTTCACTACCACGCTATTAAGCACATCAGCGTCCTAATTGCATGCACGGTGCCACTTAGCAGCGCTTCCCTGAGAGCGCCCTGCGACCACTTCTCATTGATCATGTCAGCGACGCTACCAAACCGCATCTTTAAGCCACTGAAATAGTTCTGCACGACGGATTACAAAGAACTCAGCGAAGGTATCTGCAATCTCCGAATACCTCCTGATGCCTAGAGTTTAAAAAGGACGTTCCTACCGCTTACTGGGAATCAGTAAACCAAGGATCAGTGCCAAAGCCTCGCTTACCTTGGGCTCCGCGTCTATTTGCAACGGTAATAGCAAGGGTTGCACGGAACTACCACCTCGACAGCATCCCCATCTTTGGAGTTGCTTATTACATTTAATTGTTAACGCTCCCCTCTCTCCTTTTTTTAATCTCAGGGAAAGGACGCCTGGGTTGATTAAAAGGCAAAATAGAAAGGTGGGAGGGAGAACTGTAAGTGACTTAGGCCAGTTATTTAATATACGAATTTCATCTCCCACAGGAATCAATGTGACCCCCTCCCCCCCTTTTTTCTTGCTCTCTTTTTGTCCCCTTGAAGGCTTCCTTCCACTTCCTACTTCTGATCAACAGCAGCACTCTTAAAGGAAGGACATAAATGGAATGAGCGTGTGTGAGTGTGTGTGTGTGCGCGCGCGCGTGCACGCTGCGTTGGTTAATGGGGTGGGGGACATTTGATAGAAATGCTGGGCTCTAGGAACCTACGCCTTTTCTCTGGTCAACCTTGCCTTTGCCTCACTTCCGAAGTCTAAAATCAAATTGCAACTCCAAACTAAAGCCAAGATGTTTCCGAGACAGCGGTTTCAAGCCTGGAGACCTTGCTCCTGATCCCCAAGTCGACTCCAGCCCGCGTTCTTAAACACCCCTGCATTCACACGCACATGTACCAGTGTGCCTGCGAATCATTCACGTGTGGCCACCCAGACGTGTCGAGACGAATCGGAACCATAGTGCATAAACCTCGCAAGTATTCCCGACCTCCCAACGCAACGGTAAACGTCTCCCGGCTTAAAAGCGGCAAAAACATCCCCAGTGAAAGTAAAACGTTTACCTTGAAATTTCAGTTCTCCGCTGGATCAAATCCGCACATCCATTCAGCGAGGTTGGGTCCCCTCCCCCTCCCTCCCTGTGCTTCCCCGCCCCCATTCACCTCCCACCCCATCTGAAAGCCCATTGCAAATTCTGTCCAGCCAGTATTAAACTCCAGCGTTTACAACTTTAATTCAGTTCTAGTTAGCAAGGATCGAAGAGCTTCCTCTCAACCCACCCCCTTTCCCCTCCTCCTTGCTAGCAAAGGAGACCAAAAATTTGAGAAAATAAAGTTGAATGAGCCTGGGAAGGCTGACATTCTGACGGGGAAACGCACCTCCGATGGAAATTCGCGGGTGCGCTGAACATTCTCAGATTCTCAGATTTTTTTTTTTTTCCTGGAGGGCGGGGGCGGGGGGATTATTCATTTTCTCCCAGAGAATTTAGGTACTGGATCACCGCCCTGTACGTCCCCGCATTAAGCAGCATGGAGCCACTCGTACTGGAGCCCAGCACCCAGGCCGAACCGGAGGCTCCGGGCACAGCTGCTCAAGCGGCCGCCCAGGCAGAAGCACCCGGAGTTCCAGGACGCGAGGCTCCCCCTCCCCCACCCCGCCCCAAAGAGAAGGAAGGGAAAACGGAGGAAGAAGGGGAGGGAGGAGATGGAAAGAAAGCCACCCCGCCACACACACACACACACACACACACACACACACACAGAGAGACATACACACGCGAACCTCTTTTGCAAAGTAAACGATAGACTTACCCCGTTTCACATCTCCAAGGCCCGCTCATCATAGCCATCCTTTAAAAACACACACATACACAAAAACCCTCTTTGGGGTATGCATTGGGTTTCTCAAGCCCAGGCAGGGCGAGGTGACCGCGAGTAGCTGGGTCCCAGAGGCTGGAGGAAAGAGGCGCCCGGACGCCTCCAGCCCGGGGCCGCCGCCGCGGTGGCGACCGCGGGTTCCGGGGCTCCCCAAACGACTCTCCCCGGGTCTCTCCGCGGTAGTCGGAGCGGGCAGCAGGGTTGGGTGGGGAGAAGAGCGGGGGGCGATCTGGAGCGGCGGGATAGGAAGGCAGCGGGAGGGGGCGGCGGAGGTCCGGCTGGAGAGGCGCCTCGCGGTAGGGGCCGGGAGCCGGAGCCGGGCGGGGCGGGGAGGGGGAGCTGCTGGGAGGGGAGGCACGGAGCGGGAGGAGGGGGACGCGGAGAAGACTGCCTGGCACCGCCGGCCCCGCCAACGTGACGGTCAGCCCCGCCGAGCGCTCGCACCCGCTCACACTCATGATCACTCGCACACTTGCTCCAATCCGTGTTAAGGCGCGATCGCGGGGTCCCTGGCAGCCTTCGCTGCACCCTCCCCCAAGTGGGGTACTCACAGTTCCCATCTGCAAAGGGGGCAACTTTCTCCGACCCAGCTGTGGCCGCCGCCCCCTCCAGCCTCCTCCAGCTCCTCGCACCCTCGGGCCTGGGTTCGCGCCGGCCGGCCCTCCCCTCCCCCCTCGGCTCTCCTCGCGGTCTTCACCACATTCCCCCCTGGTCAGTGGCGCACGCCCGGGGACCAGCCAGAGGGAGCGGGTCGCGGGGGTGTGCATGCATCTCCCGCCTTCTTCTTGCAGCGCACACTGTACATGGTAGTGAGGGGGCGAGCGAAGGTGGCACCGGCCCCTCCGCTGCTCCAGCGAAGGCGGCGGCTGCAGCTCCTGCTCTGTCCTCCGCCCCCAGCGCAGCGGCGACCACCTCGTTGGGATCCCGCCGCCGCTGTCCCCGCGCCGAGCCAGCCGCCGCCGCGGCCCCTAATTAGTATTTGAGAGGCTCCCTCATCCTTTTGGCAGTTTCATCCCTCACGGTGTTTGCAGGTTTTTTTTTTTTTTTTTTTTCTGTATCCCTTCCCCAGATGCGGCGCACAATCGTCATTATTTGGAACTCTCTATCACCGACATCCTTTGGGGTTTCTGGGGGAAGAGGAGGGGGGGCGGGCAGGAACCGCGTCGTTCTATGCCTGTGGCTTGTCCTGGCAGCACGGTGGCTCTAAAAAAAAACTCCGAGAAAGTCGCGTCTTCCTCCCGGTCGCCGAGGAGGTGGCAACACGGAAAGCAACTCCGGGTCTCTGAGACAGCTGCTCCAGAGCGGGTGCAGGGCCCAGTCCAGTGCACTTGTTTATTGTCGCGCCTCTGGTGCGAGCCAAGCTGCAGCAGACATGGTGGGCCCGGGGCGAAGCGGGCGCTCGGTGGCCGATAGATGGCAGCCGAGGGCGAAGGCGTCCCTGGGCTAGGGCGGCGCAACCGGAGCCCCCTTGGATGTCACATTCTTAGGAGACAGAGGAGTCTTGGACCATGTGCGTAATACGAGCGTGGGACTGGACTGTGCAATTCTTGGATTGGGAAAGGGAGGAGTGGAAATAACCCCGGCGGTGCCAGGTTTGCTGGTGGTCAGGAACAGATGATTCCAGCTCAGTGCTGATCGCCTGCCTTCCTCCTGCCATTTAGAATGCGGCTGTCTCATGTACATACTGTTAAGGATCCTGGAAAAGGGAGTGGTTCCTCCTAGCTGCAAACAAGGGCGCTACTTTTCTTTTCTCTTTTTAATAGAATTACGTTTTATAGGTGTGTCTAGGCAACACAAGGGAATGTGAAAGACTGTCAGAGGGAATGTTTTTGAATACATTTGGTGTGTACTAAAAAGCTGGAAAACCCCTAAGTAAATGCAGTATCGATAGAAAGCGAGTTTCTTGAAGAGTCACCTGCTAAACTCTACTAGAGTCATCTCTACAGTAAGTATTCTTGGCTCTTTCCATGAAACCAGACACTTCCATCCCCAAAAGGGGGTCTTTACATTCATAAGACATGTTTTCAATGTTTGTAATATTAGACCTGCTGTTCATCAAAGCTATGAGAGAAAAGTTGATCATCATAAGTGACTCAGTGCAGACTGAGTGCACATGTGCCTGTTCCTTTGATAACTATGTAGTTAGTTTCTCCATGTAAATATATTTTACCCACTTTATTTTGGAAATAGTTGATATTGTTTTATTCTTAGTAATATTTGGGGTAATACTGTGTTATAATATTCTGGTTAATCATGTTTAATATTAATATAGAGTCCGATAGTATGTCTATGTTCTGAGACGTATATGTCTCTCAGGCGATGGGCATTGCAGTCTCTTGAGGTATTGCAATCTTTCTTGAACTTTCCCCTGCATATGTTGTGCAAATATATATTTTTTTACTTTATACCATAATTACTTTATTTGGAAACAATTTTGTTTGAGTGTGGGTTATATTCAAGGGAGAGGAAGGAAAGAAGTAATAGTAATTTCAGATAATAAAAACAAAGTCTTGTAATGGAACGTTTTATTAAATTTAGAAACATTTGACCTAGGAATGGTAGTCACTAGCTATAGATACATTGCATAAACAATTATAACTTACACTTCATCCACAAAAGACTTATTTCTGTATTTTTATTTAGTCATTAACTTTTAACACTATATAAACATTTTAGAAAATTTATTTTTAAGTGTAAAATTACTTCTATATTTTCAAAATGAAAATGTAATATTTAAATTTAAAATTATATAGGAATTACAGCCAGAAGCCTTTGGAATATAACTATTGAGTCCTATCAGAAACATAATTTTCAATATTGATTAACTTTGTAGAAGTCCTGAAAGGTCCTAAATTGTCTTAATCGATTATTTATTTTTTCAAAATAGCTTAAATAAAGCTATTGTATTTTATCACTGTTCTAAATCTTCATAATTGTATTCAATATTAAAGTTTAATTCATGGTTTTGTATTATTTTATTTTAAATACTTATTGTTCTAATTAAAGTAAATGTTATTCAACTAAGAAGTATTAAATATGTTTGGAATTAGTTTAAGTTACGGTTTTGTTGGAAACACTTATGCTAATAATCTAGTTTATCTCTTGTGGTTCAAATAAGTAAATGATGAAAACTTTCTACCATTAACTTAACAATAAGGGTTGCCCCAGAAGCCACCACTACCTTTTACCGCTAGGTGTCTCTGTAAGATGCTCTGCAAGAAAATGAAATTTTAGAAAATACTGTGGCATGAGTTCAGAACAGAAGAACACAAGAGCGAAAACATCACAGATATAAGGAGAAGCCTCAGTTATTAATCTGTTTCTTTATTTGCATTGAATGTTGACTATTGCTTAGAAAATATATAAATGAATTATATAAGAGTGCTCAAATATGAGCAAAAACTTTTACCTCACATGAACAAACGTATCTATGTTTTAGTCTATATTAAGCAACATATGGTCATATGTGTACACATGCTTTCAGATAGCACTCAGATACTGCACTTAATTACATAGATACATTTGGCCATTGTAAAATTAAATGATTGATCAAATATATCTCCCCAGAATTAAGTTTATTAATATTAAACATTATTTGATGGAGTTGGATGTGAAAGTCACATTTGTCCAAATGTTTGCAAATATATTTTTTCATATTAGAATTATCTATTGAGAGAGTATCATCATAAATGCATATCATGTGGGGAAATATATTTGGAAATATATTTGGCAAATATATTTGGCATTTATACTGCAAATGTAATTGTCATGATCAATTATGGTCATAATTTGATACCTGCAAATTTAAATTTAAATTTAAAACATAAGTAGCTTACTGGCCACTTAAAATTGACCGTATATTTTTGTAAATTTATATTTATTAATTTCTAGAATTATTATTTTAGTGCTTTATGAACACAAGAGGAATTATTATATTAAGTACATTTCTTAAGATAACACTTATCACATTTGTGTATCACCGTGTGTTATCTTTAGAATATTAAAATGCTTAGTCAAGAATTATGGTGCTTTAAGAAACAATCTAATGAGGATTATAAACAAGGAAATTCTTTATTAATCATTGCATGACTTCATAAGTATTGATCAACATCTATCTAAAGCCAGTAGAGCTTGCAATTTTGTTGCTGTTGTTGTTGTTAGCCTAACTGGTGAGTTAAGATTATGGAATTCTAATGCTAAATTTCTATTCCTCCATAGTAATGGCTAAGAAGTCTGTTCAACTCTATTTAATAAATGACACATTTTTCAAGTCTAAGTTAAGGGGCATATGTCTTTAAAGTTTTTGAAATTGAAATTTTATATATATCACATTCATATATATAATTATATATAATATATGATATATAAATATATATATCTTACATATCTAAAAGGAGAAAATAAAAGTTTCTTCTGGAGGAAAATAATGAGTCACCATTTATGATTGTGTCTCTATGAAATTGCTAAATTAAATAAGTATATAGCATTTGTCTTTGACATTTTCTCTAATACATTTAAAATTAAAAACAAACATCATGCAGTTATAATTATCAAAGTAAAAATGGCCAGCAAATATAATTTTGCTGAAATTATTTATGCACTTATAGACTTAATTATTCACAATCTTAGAAATAGACTCTCAGAGGCATTACAAAAGAATATACAACAAATAGCCAATTTTCTTCCTTGCCTCATGCTGTTCCTTGCACATACACTCTGGTATTTTTTGACATAATTACATATGAAAATATCCTTTTTGGATAACCAATTGGAATTATCTACAAAAATATATCTTTGGAACACCACTTTTTCAGAAAGTAGCCTTCAGGTGTGCCAAAGTAAGATATATAAAACACTATGTCAGAAGATATTATTTGTAACAGATGCTTGCATTTGAAAATGACTAAGAACAAGTTAAATGTCTGACTCACTGAAAAATCATACACATCCATCTATACCTTAGAATACTCTTCTACTTTAAACACCAGTTTGTATAGGAATACTGTTTTGCCATTTCTAGGAGTATATATAACATTACCTGTAATATGTGAGAGGCAGACTTTTTTCTGGAAAGAAATTAATACACACAAATCCAATAATAGTGTTTACCTTTTGGAAGAAGACTGGCACCTTAAATAGAATGGGAATTTGTTTTTCATCATATGCTCTTTTCTTTACTATTTTTGTTTTTTACAGTTTTGGTTTCTACTATATTTTGTTCAATTTTTACATATACATTCCCAATAAAAATTTATAAAAATGTGCACTTGAAAAATAAGGATATTTGGAAGGGTGATTTAAGAGCTTAGGAAGAGTTCAAGATGATTTCCTTAAATTCATCTCTATCCCATAGTTCCCAAATGGTTTTATTGTTCATGACACATTATTATCATTGGAGACACTGAATATATTTCTAAATGTGAGTGCCAATTAATTAGTTACAATAATTTTTCATCATTACTCATATGTGACATTCAATTCTAGCTACCAATATCAGCTAATAGAATGGTCATTAATAGAAGCTAGCTTTGTTATCTTCACTATTCAGAACCATGCTGTGTATTGGGAACATCAGTTTCATTTGATACTCTGGTGAGTGAAGAGGAAGATGAAAATGGCTCTGTTGAGAAGATAAGTGATTGCACTTGAAGTTGTCAGCAGCTGTTCTTTACTATTTACTGAAGAAAAGTGAGTGTAGTTGTGACATTTTAAATATACAAACTATCATCAGACCCTGTTAGAACAAAGGCTACTGCCATCTGGCTTATACTAGCATTGAAATGCACACATTCCACTGGAAATGAAGCAGTTTCATAAAGTAATCAGATTAGCTTTTCTATGTAACTCTCTTATTAGTGCTATGATTTGTCTCTTGGGACCCATTGATCCTTGGTTCTCGCACATTTCTAGTCATTTTTAGAGAATAAGTCTAAACAGGCATTATGTTATGCCTATATTTTCTGTGTTATTTCTGTTTTTTTTTTTAACAGAGAAAAACAATTAATTATCCTAAAACACAGTCAAATTACAACAATTTAAGAAGAACCATTGCTAATGAAAAAATATCTAAATTGACTGTACTACATTCAACTTTGCCAACTGGAATCCTTCATTCAACAGAAGACTCTCATAATCTCTTCATCCCCTCAAAATGAATCAGCCTTTTCCCCAACTCCAATGCTTTGGTTTCCACTGCTCTTTTATCTGTCAGACTTTTCATTTTTCTTTTACCTACTGTTCTAGAGAATTCTATGTAAGTCCTTTCTCCACCTGAAGAAATCTTTCTTATTCTTTCTAACAGTGAAGACTTGCTTATCTAAACATTCCCTTGCATTTTTAAACACTTGATCTGCACAATGTTCTATTTCTTGCTTAATGTGTATTTTTCTTCCAGACTACATTATCATTACTTATTTTGAAAACAGTATATGGTATCCCTTCAATAGCAAGAAAAATGAGCTCCAGAAATCTCTTTGTATATACAAAATACTTGTTCATTTACGAATTTATTAATTCAACAAATATTTATTTAGCGCCTAAAATGTGCTAGATCCTATCTCTTGTATTTGAGATGAAAATAGTTGATTCATATCCGAATGCTTACAGAGATGTTTGACTTTTTGTGAATTATCTACTTTCTCTCTCAAAATTAATGAATTATAATTTATGCAATAAAATTATATTGCATAAATTGTATTCTTGAATAATATTTATTGTGGCATATGTTCAGCAAACCTCTACAAGAGGCTGTTCAATAGAATTTTCTAAGATAATAGAAATTAACTGTATCTGTGCAATCCAATGTGATAGCCATTGGCCACATAAGGCTATTGAGCAATTGAAATATGAATGATACCTTTCGGTAGGTGGTAGCTTTAAAAAATGAAATGTGGATGATATGGCAGAGGAACTAAAATTTTATTGTTATTTAAATTTGACTGATTTAAATTTAAATAGCCACCTGTAGCTAGTGGCTACCATATTGGACAGTGCAGGTCTAGAATATAAATTCCTAGAGGATTGAGACTGTGTTTCTTGTGCACTTTCTGGGATACCTTGGAAATTCAATCAATATGAACAGCTGCACTCATAAGTAATGATGGTGATTATGACATCCTCAATAAATAAGGGCAATTATGATTCACATTTGGCAAGAGGCCTGATTTGCATTCTGTTTAGAGTCTCTATTCAATTCTTTCAAATTGCATTCAATTGAAGGCCTCTACTATTCTTTTAAAGATTTCAAGGCACTTTACAAGCATTTCAAAATTCTTCATTACACCCTTATTATACCTCTATAAAGAAAGAAAGGTAGATTATTTTAAATCAATAGAATTTTATTAGAAGATAAGTGCCTTTTTATGCATGGCAAAGTAGTCTCTAAAGTACTTTTCTCTAGATCACACAGTGGGATGTTAGTAGAACTGGAAAAGAAAATACCAAATCGGTATTTTGCTTCAGGAATTATCTAGGATAGGTTTTGTGTGCCAAAAAGACTCTAAAAAAACTGCACTTGAATGTGTGTATTCCATCTATTTTAATACCAAAACATGATTTTAAAGTTTAGTGTTGTTTTGTACAATTGGAGTGGACAGAGTTTGAACAGCAAATTATAATTAACTAATTTACAGAATGCTAATATGGTCTCTAATTTCCATGAAAAGCTCAATAAACCTCAGTTTTAATAAAATGACATTTATAAATCTGATACAAAGACATAATGACCTGATAATGAGTCCCATTCAGAAGTTATAATTTTTTAAGGTTAGATTGTGTTTTTCATCAATCTATTTAAAATATTCATCATATTAGTGGCCTTTATTTCCAACAATATACTTCTTCCATAGACAAAAACCAATATAACTTTAAAGGAATCACACATTGCTTAAAGGCTTAAGTCCAAAATAATTAGGAAACCACTAGGCCTAGTCATCAGTAAAGTGTTTCTCCAAGACCTTGAATTCATTCTTGGCTCTGGCTTTGTATCATTTGCGCCTCTGCATAAATGAAAACATTTCCTCTGGGTAGATGGTAAAGTTAATGTGCTATGTCTTCAATGGACTATATAACTATCACACTGGTTAATCAAATAATAAATATTAAAATGTAAACTCCTTGGAAAAGTATAATATAATTATTAATCTGGTACAGGCATGGTGGCTCACTCCTCTAGTCCCAGTACTTTGGGAGGTCTAGGTGGGAGGATTTCTTGAGGCCAGGAGTTCAAGACGAGCTTGGGCAGCATAGCAAGACCCCATCTGTACAAAAATAAAAATAAAGAAAAGTAGTTGAGTGTGGTGGTGTGCACCTGTAGTTTTAGCTCTTCAGGAGGCTGAAGTAGGAGGGTGCCTTGAGTCCAAGAGTTTTAGGTTGCAGTGAGCTATGATCTGGCCTGGGAAAGAGAATGAGATCCTGTCTTTCAAAAAGAGTTTTTTTTTTTGTTTTTTTAAATAATTATTATTAATCTTAACTTGCAGATTTTAAGTTATTCTTTTTTTTTTTTTTTTTTTTTTTTGAGATGGAGTCTTGCTCTGTCACCCAGGCTGGAGTGCAGTGTCGTGATCTCGGCTTACCGTAACGTCCACCTCCTGGGTTCAAGCGATTCTCCTGCTTCAGCCTCCCGAATGGCTAAGACTACAAGCGCATACCACCATGCCCGGCTAACTTTTTTTTTTTTTAAATGTATTTTTATTAGAGACGGGGTTTCACTGTGTTTGCCAGGATGGTCTCGATCTCCTGACCTTGTAATCCGCCCGCCTCGGGCTCCCAAAATGTTGGGATTACAGATATGAGCCACCACACTCAGCCCATTTTATTCTACTAGTGATCTTTATTTAAACAGATATTGGTAACTGGATGGTAAATTCATGAAAGGTTACCTCTGAAAAACACACCTGTGCCAGCTCAGTTTTTGTTTAATAGTACATGATGCGTTTTTATTTTTCGATTAAAAATATTCCATCAATCTAATGAAGATTTTTATAGTGACACAAAATTTATAGTTATTGTCCTGTAGCATGCTATGATGTATGCTGCAATTTTAATTGATTATTATAATTCTCAATGAACAAATAACCAATTTTGATTTAAATCACCAGTATGAGATGCATGATTCATTCTAAAATCAATCTAGGTCTTCAACTGCTTTATTATATGAGTAGTGACTGCTATACAAACAGACTTTAACCAATTAAACTACCGCTTATTCATGACATCTGAGTATTTTCATATTTAAAAATATTTCACTATAGCATAGATATAGTAGCATTTAATAGTAATGTATTACGTAGAGAAAGGTAGGCCTAAATTCATTTGTCCTTCATAATAGGAATCCATTTGACTGAACTTTTTTGATATGTAATGTGATGATTTTTTATCTTTTCTGAGATGAAGTCTTGCTCTGTCACCCAGGCTGTAGTGCAGTGGCGTGATACTGGCTCATTGCAACCTCCGCCTCCTGGGTTCAAGCAATTCTCCTGTCTCAGCCTCCCGAGTAGCTGGGATTATAGGCATGTGACACCACGCCAGGGTAATTTTTATATTTTTAGTATAGACGGGAATTCACCACGTTGGCCATGCTGGTCTCGAACTCCTGACCCTGTGATCCTCCAGCCTCAGCCTCCCAAAGTGCTGGGATTACAGGCGTGAGTCACTGCACCCGGCATAATGTGACTTTCTTCAGCTACGGTTAACACAAGCATTCACAGGCAATGCACACTTTATTTATAATTCAAAGTCAAAGGTAAATAAAACATACACATACATACATATAATCATTTACTATTACCAGATATTTTATGTAGATTGTCTCATTTTTTCATTTCATTATTATAATGATTTCATGAGATGTTATTATTACTTACAGATGAAATGCTGAGTTTCAAGGTACTTGGTGATATTCCATATTTCATACAGACAGTAGATAGCAGACTATGCTATGAATTACACAAACTCTTAGTGTCTATTTGCCTTACCTATGTTAGTTCAAATTAATACCTTTGAACTTTGTTATCAGTTAAAACAAACAAAAGATACATTTATTTTCAGTAATTAGTCTCCATAAGGATACTTTCTAAGTGATTCATCATTTCTATCATGTCAGATATATTTTGAGAAATGAAACAGCGAAAATACATTTCAAAATATTAACATATACTATTGCTCTTTTAATTATAATAATAAAATTGATATTAAACTGATCATGAATATATTTATAAATAGGCTGTTTCTATATGGATCTAACTTAGGAATATCAAGGATATTATTAACTACCAGAAATTGTTAGAGTAATTCAAATATATTACTCTAACAAATTAATAAAATTAACTTACAAGTTAATAAAACAACACTTGCTTGTATACATACAGTATGCTTTTTCCTTAAGTGGAATATGCAAAAATAGTTTATTTGAAGGGGAATCCCTTTCATGCTTAAGTTTAGGCACATAAACTCATAATCCTTTCTGACATAAATATGTTATGTAAATAATTTTGAATTGAGAATTTTGTGACACATATTTTCTATTTTTTTCAAAAGTATACATGCGGTAAGATAATCCCATAACTAAGTTTCTCAATAATTTAAAAAAAACTTATGGTAATATTAATCACAAATGACTAATAGACCCTATAAATAGCTAAATTTTACTCTTCATTTTTAAACATCTGACAATCTTCTTGAGCATCGATGTCATGTAGTCCAATTTTGTTATGAAGATTAGGCATGAATCTCCATAAAACTCAAAAAAAGAGTGTTGGTGCATATCATTATTTCCTCAATAAAAGTATAATCATATATGAAAAGATTTGACATAATCATGAATCTCCAAATACTGAAATTTTGTAAATATTAGGTTCATCACTATCACCTCATCTATTTATATCAATGTTGAAATAAATACATGTATAGTAAAAGAAAGCACAAGCATATCTCCACCTTAGCAATTCATGATGTTTCTGACCACCTTCTCCTAATATGCACTCAGAGAGCTGCAGGGGCCCTTGAGAATGCATCTTGGAGCTCTTCCAGAAACTCTGAGTCAAAGAGCAAGTCTGCATTCACAAAGAAGCATTCACAGCTGTCAGAAGTTAAATGTCCATGAGACTCTAGTACAGCTGCAGTCCTTCCAGTACACTGACAATGACTGTGGAAACTAGAATTTGATAACTATTTTTTTCCATGGGAAAAATATCACACAAGAGTGATTACTCTTGGCCTGACAGATAATAAATAATTATGAATTCACAGCACATGAAGCATCATTGTCCTTAAAACATTACTTTGCCTGCAGTGTTTTTGCAGCTAATTTCCACTACCAGAGAAAGTACTCTTGCTGCAATAAACTGTCAATGAACTTCTTGTAGGCAAACACCTGCAGACACCTGCTGGCAGCTGGTACATAATATTTAGGATTTCAGGAACTGCAGCATAAGCCAAACCCACAAAGCAGTACTGGGTGGGAGTGAGTGTGTGAGGGCACGCATGACTAGAGGAATGCACGCATGAACAGGTATTTTCGGTTTCTATTTATACTTGATAAAGTGAATAGACCGACTTTTCTTCACAATTGTGTAATATAGCTGAGCAGACTAATACAAAAAGCAAGCAACATTTGCAAATAAAGTTTTCAATTTGAGCTAATGTATTCCAATTTATTATTAGGTCTTTTCAAGACCAATGATTACTATGTTGAAAATATTTAACCATATGCTCTATATGTCCATAGAGATAAAAAGTCATCCACACTTTGCATTCCTTTTTTAAAAAAAAAAACACTTAATGTTCTTTTAAAAATAGTTCTGAAGAATTCTAAATGAGATTTGAAATCTCTGTTTCTGTAATAGTTTAGGTGAGGTCCAAAAGGAGGTAAGTAAATTAGCTCATGTTAGATATCTATTCAACATTATGGCTGAATAAAGGAGCCCATTTGAAAATGTATTGGTTTTTAATTGTCATATCAATTAGCACATCAATAGTCCCTGAATATAAAAATCTGATTCCCAACACTTAGTGAATTATTGAAGATTAACTTAAAGGATTTTTAAATCACTTCCCAAAGTAAAAATCATTACAAAATTTTTCAAATGTCAATTTTTTACTATGTTTTGGCCTTGTTGGTATGACAAATGATGAAGAAAAATGGAAACTCAGTTGCTTTGAATTTTAGAAGTGGCAGGGCCCATAGAGATCATGGAATACTACACTCTAAAGGAAACAGAAAGTGTAAATTCTTTAATAAAGTGTCACTCCTATAAATAGTTACTGGCAAATTGGATAGATCTCCCAATTTTCTGCCTCCTTGGTCAGTGTACCTCACACTGAAGGAAAATGTGTAGCTAAGTTAAGTTGATAACTTATTCTGAGAAGCACAATAATAAAAATAAAACACGACAGGCCCCAGTGTGTGATGTTCCCCTTCCTGTCCTAGGGTGGTGGGGAAGGGGGAGGGACAGCATTAGGAAATATACCTAATGTAAATGATGAGTTGATGGGTGCAGCACACCAACATGGCACATGTATACATATGTAACAAACCTGCACGCTGTGCACATGTACCCTAGAACTTAAAGTATAATAAAAAATAAAAAAATAAAAAATAAATAAAAGTAAAACTCTACCTCAGGTCCCATGCTGTGTTTTGGCAGCATTCCATGTCATTTGCATAAGACCTTCTGATACAGAATGGATTGGATTACTCTAAAATTGTCTTACACAAAGTGAGCAATAGGTAAGCTGTTAAGTTTTAGTCCTGACATGTGTGTTCACTGAGGGAAAAAAAAATCAAGCAGATATATTGATCAGCTTTGTGGAGATACAGTTTCTCAGAGATTAAAATGCCTTTCACGTTTGTTTACACACACACTAATTCATGTATGTTAGATTATGCTTAGGCTATCCTTACTTTGATTAGTGGACTCCTCTGTACATATCCAGTGTCAACTAATGCATGCAAGGCTACCTCATTTTGGATTATTTTGGTGAACTTGATAATATTTTAACAAGACAATTAAAATGTAGACTTTTCTAAATGGCATTCTAGAAAGGTGCTTATATAAGGAGGTTGAATAAATGTCTAAAGTACATAGTGTTTTGTCTTTCAAATTATTGTTTAGGAAAAGTGGTTGAAGCTAAAAAAGTATTTTATTGCATTTTTAATTCAATAATTCTTTATGAAAATACAATATTTTCAAACATAGTAGTATGAGTCCTTTTGATTATCTCATTGCTTTTTACTACATGGACTTTTGCACAGATAGTGCAGTGATTAAACACAGAGGTGGGTGCAAACGTTCCTTAGGGTCTCAATCATATTTCTGCCTCTTAGTAGATTTAAAATGTTATTTATTGAAATAAATATCTTTGTTTCCTCATCTAAAATACGTTTAAAATATTAAAACCTACTTTTGTGAGAGGATTAGTTGAGATAATTCATGCAAAATATGTAACACACTTTCTAGCACGTTGTAGGTGCTAAATAAATGTTAGCTACTGTTATTGTTTTGCCTCTATATTATTAGTTGTTGGAGGTGTCAGTATAGTTTGAGTCTATTTGGTAAAGAAGCAGTTGGAAAAACAACATATGATATTATCAGACTTTTTCTTTTTCCAGAATAAGCATTATTCAAGAAAAGTTGCATTCATTTTTCAGCCGCCCCTGCTTAGTTATGGATTTATAGCATCAAGAGTCCACCATAAAATTAAGCCGTTGCTGGCTTGCAGATTTCTAGAGCTCCTTTTGGCTACTGGAATATTGGAATGAAAAAAAAAAAAAAAAAAAAAAAGGGAGTGCTTCCCAGACAGCACTTCTAATGATGAATTTTGTGAAACCCATGCATTCACATTGTTCTAAAAAATCTGGAGGACAGAATAGAGGAGAAACTACACTTTTGTATCTTGGGTTTACAAAGTCATGAATCCTTTACAAAGTTTATTGAAATTGTATGGGAAATTAAGTCAAGTTTGAGTATGACACATTTTGATATACTAAAAAGAAATTATAAGCAATTCTTACAACTGTCTTCATGATGAAGATACAATTTGGCTATATTTAAATTATCTGCAACATAACAATCAATATTTAGATATGAGAATAAAGGTCACTTTTTTGTATTGTACTTTAAGTTCTGGGATACATGTGCAGAATGTGCAGGTTTGTTACATAGGTATATACGTGCCATGGTGGTTTGCTGCACCCATCAACCCATCATTTACATTAGGTGTTTCTCCTAACGCTATCCCTCCCCTAGCCCCCCACCCCACACAGGCCCCAGTGTGTGATCTTCCCCTGCCTGTGTCCATGTGTTCTCATTGTTCAGCTGTCATTTATGAGAGAGAACATTCGGTGTTTGGTTTTTTGTTCTTGTGTTAGTTTGCTGAGAATGGTGGTTTCCAACTTCATCCATGTCCCTGCAAAGGACATGAACTCATCCTTTTTCATGGCTGCATAATATTTCATGGTGTGTATGTGCCACATTTTCTTTTTCCAGTCTATCACTGATGGGCATTTGGGTTGGTTCCAAGTCTTTGCTATTGTGAATAATGCTGCAATAAGTATAAGTGTGCATGTGTCTTTATAGTAGAATGATTTATAATCCTTTGGATATATGCCCTGTAATGGTATCACTGGGTCAAATGGTTCTCAAAAGAAGGTATTTATGCGGTCAACAAACATATCAAGAAAAAGCTCATCATCACTGGTCTTCAGAGAAATGCAAATCAAAAGCACAATGAGATACCATCTCACGTCAATTAGAGTGAAGTTTACTTTAATGGAAAAATTAAGAAAGTCAGTTGAAGTTACTAAGGATAGTAAGCTCTAATGTAAGTTAATTAATGTATCCTATGTATAGAACACTATATATGCATATTCATTAATTCAAATTATTACTCAGCTGCATTATTTATTGTTCTTGTCAGTATATCAGAGAAATGTTATGGTTTTGTCTGCTGTTTTAAATCTATCTATCATGTATGTATCATCTATCTATCTAATCTTTATGCACATTTATTTTTGCTTGTGTCATTTGAATTATTTCTGTAGTTCCTGAATTTGTTTTTAAAGCACACAGACTTACTAAGTTTGAACTATGTTATTTAATTTATTTTATAAGTACCTGTACTGAAAAAATACTATCGTTAAAGTGCAATTTTGAAGCAACGAATATGACTTTGAAAGTTAAATATACGAAAAGAATACTTCTTTTGAAGAAAATATTTTGGCCAGGGGTATTATGTTTGATTTCAAAAAGATTAATTTTGGTGCACTTGGCTTACATATACTACTTTTCACATTTCAGAAAGCTGTATAACTTCATTTTCATAGCCAGCTGTGCAGATGGATGGCATAGATTTTATATACACACAAACACATACGAATATAAACAGAGAATGAATTCAGATAAGAAATATATATATTTATATTTCACATATAGTATATATATGTATATACCATACAAATATGTATTTTATATTCCACCTGTGGTATATATATGTATATGTATATATCATACATATATGTATATGCCATACATATATGTGTCTGTATATATATCTATATACCATAGGTGGAATATAAAATTACAAAATATCAGAGCATAATAAAATGCACTTACCATGAATGTCATCCTGAATACTGATTTTTTTTTTTTGCTGTTAAATTCAAAGGACACTTGCCTCATGTATGAAAATAAACTCTTCATATGCTCTCACTAATCTGTAATTTCCTTGATAGTAACAAATATGTTTTACTAATTTTGTCTTCTAGCAGCCCAATTATTTTTTGAATTAAGTTCACATGATGATTATGATTTTTATATATCTGTTTATCATTTTAAATAACAATTAGTGTGTCCAAACATTAATTGATACTTTTTGCTATAAGAATAACCAGTGATTCTGATTTTACTGCATTTTTGGAATTGAGATATTGATATAATATTTATTTGCTTTATTATGTATATGAAGGTTATGTGTTGGGATAATATTCAGATAGCATGTTTAGACACAATCCCTAAGTTTATTTTGTCTATTCCTTGCTATTTTCTAAAACCCAATTGAAAGGATTTGTGCGTTTGTTTTTAGTTTTGCTTTTACAAATATTATTATCTATTTTTCCAGCCATATTCTTACAGAATACAGAATAGGACAGTCCTCAAAGCTTGGTCACATTAATGAGGAAGAGTCTGGGGGCCACAGTAGTTGTAGCTGTTGCAGCCCAAGACTTCTTTGAATCATCACGAGGGTTCCTGCCAGGAGAAACGCTTTAAAAATATATAGCCATTATACTTCCTGATTGGTTGATGAGGCAGGTTGTAGCTGAGAATTTAAGCCACTCTGTGCCAGCTTAAAAAGACTGCAGAAACCTGGTAGCTGTTAGAGGAATTACTGGAAGGGGCCATTCTTTGTCTGCTGTGAGGAATAGGTGACTCTAAAGTGCTCAGCTCTTGGCCTTCCAGAGTTTCTGAATTTTTAGGAAGTTTTAGGGTAGTCTGTTGAATGTTTTCATAAAATAGAATACTTTGAAATGCATTTGTTTGTTTTAGAAATACTATGATTCTGATTGTGTTATACAAAATAAAAATTGGAGGTCTGCCAACACATGCAGACTATATAAAGACACTTTAAGGGAAAGCGTAATCAGTAAGCAAGTCAGTTATTATTGTTAATCAAAAGTATTGCAGTCAAATTAGCAAAGGATAATACATTGGGTACATTTTCTTTGCACGGCAAAGGAAACAATCACTGGAGTGAAGAGATAATCTATTGAATGGGAGAAAATATTTGCACACCATCTGATAAGAGGTCAATATCTAAAACATACAAGGAATCCAAACAACAAAATAGCAAGAAAAAAAAACAATTTTAAAAAATAGACAAAAGATCTGAATAGACATTTTTCAAAAGAAGACATAAAGATGACTAGCAGTTTTATGAAATAGAGGCTTAGCATTGCTAAACATCAGGAAAAGTCTAATCAAAACAACAATAAGATATTACCTCACACCTGTTGAAATGGCTATTACCAAAAAGACAAAAGATAACAGTGTTGGTAAAACTATGGAAAAAAGGGAACCCTTCATTTGTGGAAATATGAATTAGTAAGATCATTATGAAAAAAGTGTGGAGGTTTGTCAAAAAATTAAAAATAGATCTCCTATATGATCCAGAAATCCCACTGCTGAGTTTATAGCCAAAGGAAATGAAATCAGTATTTCAAAAAGATACTTGCATTCCCATGTTTATTGCAGCATTATTCACAGTGATTAAGATATGGAAGCAATCTTAGTGTCCATCAACATGTGAATGGATACATAAAATGTGGCATATACAATTAAATATTATTTAACTGTAAAAGAAAGAAATCCGGTCATTTGCAACACCATGGGCGAATCTGGAAGACATTATGTCAAGTAAAATAAGCCAGGCACAAAGAGACAAATAATGCATGGTATTATTCATATGTGGAATCTGAAAAAGCTGATCTTATGAAAGAGTAGAATGGTGGTTACCAGACAGTGGGGCAGTTCGGAGAAGCGTTGCATTAAAGAATACATTGTTGGTCAAATAATGCATATTTACAGTTAGAGAGGAAGAATAAATAAGTTCGAAAGATCTGCTGTTCAGCATGGTAATGATATTTAATGACAACATATATTTTTTTGAAAGACGCTAAGAGAGGGGATGTTAAATGTTCTCATCACAAAAAAAAAACTCTGAGGTAATGCATTTGTTAATAGTCTAGATTTAAGAATTTCACAATATGTATATACTTCAAAATATAATGTTATACCTGATAAATATACACAATTTTATATGTCAGTTAAACAAATAAATTTGAATAAAGCACATACACTTGGATATATCCACGGGTCAAATTCAAGATATGCTAAAAAATTAGTTGCTTAAAGAATGATAAATATTAATCATTCTGACTTAATAGT
This sequence comes from Mandrillus leucophaeus, assembly GCF_000951045.1. Taxonomy (NCBI): domain Eukaryota; kingdom Metazoa; phylum Chordata; class Mammalia; order Primates; family Cercopithecidae; genus Mandrillus; species Mandrillus leucophaeus. The sequence continues at coordinate 1,351,426 of NW_012108230.1, forward strand.
CCTAAAGTTCTGTATGTACTTTACCTAACTTGGAAGAGTATGTATCGTGGAAATTTTGTTTCATCGGATTTTAACATAAAGCTCTCAGGTATATTTTCAAAACCCCATAGTTTTATTAAAAAACTGTATTCTCAGTCTTTATGTCTTTTAATTTCTAGTATATACTTTACCAAGTAACACTGCTTATCTGTGTTTATATTTTTGAAAATTAAATTCTATAAATCATTTACATATTTAACAATCATTTGCTAATCTCTTAATATGTGTAAAGTTCATTGTCAATTTTCAGAAAGAAATCAAATCAACAAAGATAAGATTACACCTTCAGAGAGCTCATGTTCTATATAGAAAAAGAAATATATAAAATGTGGTAAATTATGCATTCATAGTGCAACTAATATGGAAAAATACACTAATTTCACAAAGACTGTGAATTAAAAGTAAATCTCCATCAATCCTCTAATTACTAAAAATATTTTCTAATGATTTTTTAAGTAATGGATATAGAACATGAATATGTGCATGTACCTGTTCAAGTATATTTATGTGTGTGTTTGTATGTCTGTGTGGGGTTGGAGAGGAATAAGAAGTGATGATTAACATACGTCTTTTATTATTCTGGCTATGATAGAAAAAAATTAAATCAGAAAATTCTCGGGAGATTTAAAAATTTATAAGCATAGTGAGCACATCTTTAAATATATGATATAAAACAAAAATGCTGAAATAGTGAAACATGCATTTTATTAATTTGCAGGAGACTTGAATGTGAACAATTATATAAATGCTGAAATATTTGTTTTTAAATACATTGATTTTTAAAAGCAACTTATTTTTCTTATGAAATGACTAACATTTACTTAGTGATTGGTAATATTTTGACTGCACAATTTACTGAAAAGACAAAGAGGATACTTCCTTAAATTAGCAAGCCACAGAGTAATATAATCTAGCAGTTATGTCCCCAGAAATACTTCAATTTGAGAGAAAACTTTGAAAAAAAATTTTGCTGTATAAAGAGGTTGTGATATTTCAGAAGGGAAGTGAAAATAAGACTTTCTTCACTATTTTTAATGGCTGTAACAATAGGCAAAAATGATCATTCTAATTTCAATACAAATATAGTTCAGATTTAGCCCTATTAATATGAGTTGAAAGATTATAGTATTTATATATGCTTTTTGGTAAGTTATGAGTTCAACTAATACTTAACATTAAAATGGATAAGCAAGTGGTCTGGACTGAATTGTGCCACTTCCCCAACTGACATGTTAGAGGCTTAACCTCCACTGAGATGGGAGTTGTAACATTAGTCTTGCTTGTCTTTTAAAAAATAATATAAATGGCTTAAGAGTATATTTTCTAACAAGGATATCATTGTCTTACCATGAATCCAAGCAATAATACTTCTATACAAATTAGATAATTACAGGGCAAAATGTTTTGGAAATGCTATATTTAATTCCCTTTTATAATTTTGAAGGCTTTTAAAAATTTCAGCTTTTATTTTAGATTCAAGAGGTACGTTGCAGGTTTGTTACATGGGTATAATGTGTGAGCTGAGATTAGGAGTACAATTGATGTTGTCATGCAGATAGTGAGCATAGTCCTAATAGGTAATTTTTCAACCCTTGTGCCCTCCCTCTCCTCTCTTGTAGTCCCCAGTGTCTATTATTCTCATCTTTATGTCCATGTATACCCAGTGTTTAGCTCCCAGTTGTAAGTCAGGACAGGTGGTATTTGGTTTTCTGTTTCTGCTTTACTTTGCTTAGGATAACGATCTCCAGCTGTATCCATGTTGCTGCAAAAGACATGATTAATTTGAGGATTTTGTGTCTAGCATATGACTTTTTAAACATTAAACCAATATTCAGAATTTGAACATATATTACTGCCAGAGAATATGTGTAATCACTAAAATGAGTAGTTGCTAATTTTGCTTACTACTACAATATTTTGATTCATATTAATTTCAATTTATTGCATGCAAGAGATCATATCAAGGTGACATGGGCAAAAAAGCTGTTATTGAATGAAGCTAAGAAAAAATATTTAAATTTTTTGCATTGAAGTGAAACTTTAATATAATTATTTGCACATAGAAAGTTTTCACTTTCACCTGAAAACATTTCTGGAAACTGTGTCAACAATCAAGTCATACAAAGGAAACCAAGTTTGCATTTCTGTATTAGCAAATATCTAGGCACCCTAAGGATCCCATGAGTTCTTAATTGAATGAATGTAAGTTTAAAGAAATGTTGCATTTTCTTGTTTTACTTAAGTACAACCCTGTGGCTTCAACTTATGTCTTGAAGTGTTGGTAGTAAAAGTTCTCCAGTTATAGTCTAAAGGGATTAATAGCTTCTTTGGCTATTTTAAGAGGAGGAGCTAAGAGTAAACAGACCAACAAAGGAAAAAAAATAAGGCACATAAAAAGGTGTGTTTGATATGTGAACAATGAAATCTGAAGCACTAAAAATTCGGACTTATTTATATAAATCTTTTATTTGTACCAAAATACCTTGTCATAAGCGGTTTCAGTATTAGCATATGTTAATCAGACTCACCATTAATTAAACCAGGTTGAAATTACCATAGATCATCGTTATCAAGAAATATTTACTTTTAGTGAGGTAAACATATTTTTTCATTTTTATTAAAAATTTTGAACATGTACCCTTAACTCATGGCCTGGAATAACTTTCATAACTTTTGTAACTCATTCTTTCATTTATTACTCTATGAATTCAACTACCAGATTATATTAAGCTAAATATACCACATCCCAGAGGAAATGGAATCATTATATCAAAAGGACAACCACACTCATACGTTTACGGCAGCACTGTTTACATTAGCAAGGTCATGGCAGCAACAGGGTCAACCAACAACGTATTAGATATAGAAAATGTGGTACATGTACACCATGAATACTATGCAGCCATAATAAAAGAACAAAATCATGTCATTTGCAGCCATATGGGTGGAGCAGGAGGCCATTATCCTAACTGAACTAACACAGAAGCAGAAATCAAGTATTGTATATTCTCACTTATAAGTGGGAGTTAAACAAAGGGTATACATGGACATAGAGGTGGAGAAAATCTACTCTGGTGACTCCAAAGAGGGGAGGTTGGGAGAGGAGGGATGGTTGAAACATTACTTGTTGGCTATGTGCCCAATGTTTGGGTGATGTGTACACTAGAAGCTTAACCCCACCATTAAGCATGTAATACTCATACAACAAACAGGCACATGCACCCCCAGAATCTAAAATTATAACAAAACCCTACATCATATTATTTCACCCACAAGTATTTTAGTGAGGATCTCTAAGATAAAAATTTATTTTTAAAAGCAAGAACAAAATCATTTCAAACTTAAAAATTAGCATTAATTCTTTAATGTTATCAAGTAACTTAAGTTCAAATATTTCTGATTATTTCATAAGTTTGTATTGTTGTTTTTATTTTAGTCTATATTTTCCCTATTCTAACAAGTTCTCTTTCTATCCCTCTCTCTCTCTATATATATATATACACACACACACACCCACACACACACACATGTCTATATACATCTCTATGTAGATATCTATATATAGATGTATATGTGTGTGTATATGTATGCATGCATATATTTGTTACATATCCTTTCTCTTTTCCTTGAAAAATATCTGAGTAAGAATTTGTATAATTCTTCTGATATGGATTATACTGATAGCCCATTGTAGTGCTATTTAAGATGCTCCTGGTTTTCCTGTATTTCTGCAGATTGCTAGTAAAATTGAGAGGCTAATGGGGGTATTTTGAAACCAGCATAATGAAGGAAAGGAATGGGAAGCACTGTAGATGCAAATAATTATTAGATGTAAATGAGATGCATAGTTCAATCACCATATTTCATAGATGATGAAACTGACATCCACAGACACATCAAAAGTCATAAAACCTGTTGATGCCACAGCTTTCAAAAGAATCTAAGTATCCTGAACTAAATGCAGAGGAATAGAAATTTCAGTACACAGAAAATGCTCTTTACCTAATAAAGGGCAGGAGAATATGTTAACAGAGAGTAGTGATTAGGGTTTTAAAATTTGTTTCTTCCCTAATATATACTGACCATGTAATATTAGGCAAGTTCTCAATTCTCCTAATCTACAGAAGACATCAGAATGGTTACGACTTTTTTTTCCAGAAATGTGGAGATACAAATATTTAGTCAAATAACACTTAATTGCCTGTTAAAGAATGCAGTGAGGTTACCTGGACTGCCAGATTCCCACGCAGAATTTAATCCCTGTAAAAGTGTACATACCATTAACAGTTTCCCAAAACCAATACATGCCAGTTGATCTCAGACGGTGGGCTTCTGAGAGTCTGGAGAGTCAACTGGTTGTTGGGTTTTGAGATGTACCATGGGGAAAGCTTCCAGCTGAGGTTCCTGGTGCAGGTTTTGTTTCTGTTATTTCTCTCTTATTAAATGTGTTTGTAATAGGAAAACTTTTGTACTAAATATCGTGGTATTACATGGCTGAAAGCTATGACTTAAAGCTCATAGGATTTTTTCCTTCCAGATTTCCTTTTGGATAAACTTTGTTGGATGGGTAGTTATCCAGAAAGACAGCCCTCACAGGGACATATCCGTGCATGAAACTCCCCCATTGAGCTTCAGTTTCTTTGTTTATCACTGAGGGAGAAATGCAAACTGAAAACATTGTGTGACATCTCGGTGTTAAAATACATCTGCTTCACTACCAAGTGAAGAAACCCAGTTAATAATTATTGAATTCAAAATAAACCCATCATGGACCATCACTGTAAAAGTGAACCCTGGACTTTGAAAGGTCAAAAAGTCCATTGTAGGACCAAAAATTTAATAATTTGATTTAGTATTTGGTATTGTTTAGTATTTTAGTTCCAGAAAACCTCTGATAAAAATAGAAAAACTTGCCTAGAGCTCCTTGACACCTGTTCTACCACACTAATATTATAAGGCATATCAGATTTGTTAAATATTATAAATATGACCTCCAGGGTGCAGAAATACAAAAATCATTTAAACATAAGCTATCCTTACAGTATGAGTTCTTCCGGTTCACATGGGAGATGTTGAGATAGTTCGATGGCACTAGGCATGGATAAGATGGATGGGATAGTGTTGCCAAAAGTTTGGCGAAAGTTTATAAAGAAAAAGTAATGAGGTGATTTTTATCAAATTCATCTACTTTGTATAACGTTTTTTGTCTAAATCCAGGCTTTATCTTTCTACCATCCTCCAGTTAATCAGAGCTGATTTCATTGACAGCTTGTTTTGGTTAATTATGCAGTGTTTTAACTGAATGCCCCAAGGTATTGATGTAATCAACGACCACTTCAAGCCTTGGAATACTAGAAATCTTGGCAGAACTCTGGAGACAGTTTATCAGTATTGAAGGTATTCATTTTTTTAAAAACTACACAAAGCCTATAGATACACGGATAATGACATGACAGTATTTTAACAGTATGATTAGCTGAACATTTCTTCAAAGCTAAAAGACATTTTCTAATACACAAGCTAGGTACTTTGAACAACTATTAGCATATGCTTTATATGAGATAAATCTCAAGTGCCTACTTTATAGAATAGTCCTTAGAATTTTAACATGAAGTGCAATATTTTATTCTTAACAGCTCTTTGGGTCATTGAATTGGGAAATAAGATTCTCACAGTATAGTAGATAGATTCTTAGCCTGGGCATCCAGAAACATAAACTTGTATTTTCAAGTTGACTACCTGTGATCTGTGTGACCTTGGTGAGATAGCTTGATCACTGCCAGAAGTTTTTTGTATCCCCTATTTTGGAAAGCAGTTTACTCTGGGTTCGCCTTTCCAGATTCATCTCTCCCCATGCCACCTGCCATCTGTCAAACTCAAGACCATGGTATTGCAGTTCCATTGCATGACTTGCAGCTGTCTCATCTGGTGATGCTCTCTTAAGTCATTGCACCTGTTTCTCAATGGAAAGTTTGGAGGCAAAATCCTGCAACATTCCTCCTCTTCTCCTACTCACATTTTCCTGATTGATTGTACATGAATGTATCTTTTTAATGCAGTATAGATGTCACTTCCTCCCTGGAACTTTTCCTGACTCTCCTCTTGTTTTCATTCTGAGGTGCTTTCATGTGCTCCCATATCATTAGGGTGAACATAAATATTCTTTTTCCAGTTGTAGCACCAGTTTACATCTGTTTTCTTAGCTGAATTATAAAGAGTGACCACTTTTACTCACAAATATTCCCACTTGTATAATAAATTATACAGTTGCAGTACACAGCTTCATGTGTTTGTTCCTGTCCTTCCATTGTTAACTTACATTCTTACTGCCAATTTATATGGCTGTTTTCTCCAGAAGAATGTAAGATCCTTAGCATCAAGTGAACTGTATCTAACTGTCACTAGAACTTTTAGTAAGTGTTTAGCTGCTGGGCCTAATCATTTAGGCATGGGAGATGTCACTCTCGTTGTTGGAAACTGACAGTTTTTAAATTCCACACTCATGCTGGAAACCAAGATTATAAGTGTTGATTATATCCCATCAACAAAAAATAATGAATGCACGTGAATATATATTTATTTATGTGTCATATGCATACTGCAATCTATTAATATAAACATTAGCAAATATATACATTCAAAGATATACAATAAAATAAATATACATGCTGGATCTAATTTTTTCCTATACCTCATAGAATCTTATTGAGTTCCTCCTACAATGTGATGTGACCTTTGGACATATGACCAAAGGAGATGTATTAAAAACTCCTTTTGTTATAGAAAAACTTATTCTGAATAAATTATTTGGCAAAATGTTTATAAGCTTTTGTCTACCCTAACCATAATATTAAGGAAGGGAAAACTAGGACAAATAGACATAGGAATAGATAGATATATGAGAGCCCTTGGTACTGTAAATAAATTGGATGTTCTGCAAATAATGAATAAATACAGTGTTGTCAATATTATTGAACTTTCACCCACATATTCCAAGGACTTCTTAGTTCAGCTCTTGAAATTTTTTTCTAAGCCCCTGGAAATCATATTCAATGGAAATAAAGGCATTAATATGACATAAAATTATAACTATTCCTGTCTAAATAAGAGTAACGCTTCCTTCGATTTATATGGTGAATTAATGAAACCTTAGACATCTCTCATTTTTTCTTTACAAAGACCTTGTGAGATAAATAGCAGAGGTATCACTATTTGTTTTCATTTTTGGCAAAAGTGATCTTAATTTGTGGCATTACCAAAGTATCTTTTCATTCTAAATCTAGTATACCATTTTATTAGCCATTTACCTAAACATATGAATTATTAACCCAGCAATTAATATGAATGTCACCAAAAATTGTTTAAAATGAAAACTCTTAGTTACCACTAGCTACAAGCTATTACCTTAATTTTCTTACATCAATGGCATTTTAAATTAGTTTCTGTTTGAGAACTCATTAGCTATGACTATACTTGTGTTACCATAGTGCCAAAGAAAATAAGTAATTTTCTTAATTCATTGAGATTTTCAGGGAATTCAGTAGCAGACATTTTTGAAAACTTTTTCCTTTCTTTTGACCATTGATGTGGTTTGGCTGTGTCCCCACCCAAATCTCACCTTGAATTGTAGCTCCCATAATTCTCACATGTTGTGGGAGGGACTTAGTGGGAGGTAATTAAATCATGGGGACAGGACTTTCCTGTGTTGTTCTGCTGATAGTGAATAAGTCACACAAGATCTGATGGTTTTATAAAGTGGAGTTCCTCTTCACACACTGTCTTCCCTGATGCCATGTAAGATGTGACTGTGGTCCTCATTCACCTTCAGCCATGATTGTGAGGTCTCCCCAGTCATGTGGAACTGTGAGTCAATTAAAACTCTTTCCTTTATAAATTATTGAGTCCCAGGTATGTCTTTATTAGCAACACGAGAACAGACTAATATAACCATCTTCTCCATTTTCATAGACTTAACTAATCATTGTGTGTCCTACACACTGAGTTGCACCATAAGACATGTTACCAAGGCATGCTAAGGATACCTTGTGTGTTTAAAGGAAGCAGGAAATGGAGTGTGCTATGGTTTGAGTATGTCCCCCCAAATTCATGTGTTGGAAACTTTATTCCCAATACAACAGTATTAAGAAGTGAAGCCTAATGGGAGGTGTTTAGGTCATAAGGGGTCCACTCTCATGGATGAATTAATGCAGATTATAAAAGTACTTGAGGCTTCCAGTTCAATCTCATGCTTCCTCTCATGCAATTATCTCTCTCACTCATGTTATGCTTTCTGTCATTTTATGACAGAAAGAAGATGTGTACCAGATGGCAGTGTCATGTTCTTGGACTTCCCAGTCTCTAGAACTGTGAGCCAAATAAATGTGTGTTCATTAAACATTACTCAGTCTCATATTTCTGATGCAGCAGAACAAAATGAACTAATACAGCATGAATCATACTTCTTCTTTTTTTTTTACAAGGTTCTGTAAAGTTTATTTTCATCTTTTTCTCATGAGTGAAATAAAGGTTTATTTGTTTCTTATGTACCCAATAAAATGGTAGACTCAGTTATACTTTACTGAAAATTTGCATCAAAGTTAGGACAGATACTTGTGTTCTGGGAAATTTTGTCTCCAACTTGGTTGAATTATAGATGAGTATCAAAAAATGAGTGTGGTCATCCCCAGATTTAAAGCTTGAGATATTTTATCTAGAGCAAATATTAAATTTATTTAGAGGAGGGAAGAAATGGAATGTGATCTTGTTTGAATGTATCCCCCAAAATTCATGTCTCAAGAGATAAAAATAAAACCTACTTTAATATAAACTAATTTAACAAATTATATTGTCTTACAATTCATTAGATGCATACATTCTAGAGTCTCAGAATAAATGTACTAAAAATGTGCTCTAGCAAAACACATATTAACTTTAACACTCTTAAAATTGAATTATATAATAACCAAAAACCTCACTGAAAGTTAGATTTTAAATAATGAATTCATTAATGTTGGCTATCCATTCAAATTTCTAGTTCTCATCATTCATCTGTTAGACAAATGTTAAATTCTCACAGAAGTTTTTCCTAAACTACCAGTATATGTTCTCTCCAAATCAGGCTCCAACATTTTCTTTTATAGAACTCATTTCTAATTTAAATTATTCAAGTTTCCCTTTATTGACACCATTACTACCTTAAGCTATTCTATTTTTATCATTATCAAATTTTACATTGTATCCCCTTACTAGAATATAAACCAGAATGGAGAGAGAAAAACCCTGACTGTATTTTTCATGACCATAAATTATCCAAGAGGCACCAAACATTACCCTTATGTCTGAGTTGAATAGATATATGAATGAGTAGATGAATGGTTAACAATCATTGCAAATGAGATAGAAGTAATGGAAAAAGATGGAATTTGAATCAGATAACCTAGGGTTGAATTTGGGGCAAATTATTCAATCTCTCTGCAATTCAGCAGTCTTGTCTTTAAAATTAGGACAATAAAAACACCTATACTACATGTTCAATGAGACCATTAGCTGAGAATACAGGTGCATGCCACAATGCCCGGTTAATTTTTGTATTTTTAGTAGGAATGGGGTTTCACCATATTGGCCAGGCTGGTCTCCAACTTCTGACCTCGTGATCTGCCTGCCTCAGCCTCCCAAAGTGCTGGGATTACAGGCATGAGCCACCATGCCTGGCCAGCTGTTGAGATTTCTACAAGCAAAGATAGGGTCTTGCTATGTTGCCCAGGCTGGTCTAATTCGTGGGCTCAAGCAATTCTCCTGCCTCAGCTTCCCAAAGTGCTGGGATTACAGGCATGAGCCACCATGCCTGGCCAGCTGTTGAGATTTCTACAAGCACTACAATCTCCACAAATTCAAATTTAACTCACTACTTTCTCCAAAAAGTCCACTGAGATAACAAAAATAAAAATTAATACTACCACTAATAAATACTAGATGAGTCCTGGATAATAGATTAATAATAAAGGGATACTTAACATATATAATTAAAAGTAATTAATATATAACTAATAAATTCTATCATCTTAAAAACTACAAGACAGTAAATATTGTTTCCACATTTTACAGGTAAAATGTAGAGGTGAGGTGAATTGAATACATTGCTCAAGATATACAGATGCTCTGAGCAGTAGCATGAGCATTTGAATCTAGGCAGTCTCACAGGACATGCTCTT
>NW_012108230.1:1361725-1370442 GCF_000951045.1 Mandrillus leucophaeus
TTTGAATCTAGGCAGTCTCACAGGACATGCTCTTCGCAATAACACTCCAGCCTGGGCGACAGTGTGAGGCTCCATCTCAAAAAAAAAAAAAAAAAAAAAAAAAAAAATAGAGAGAAGAAGAAGAAGAAAATTTTAATAGCTATGCTCAGGAGTGGACATTGTTATGTGGCTGAATACTCAGGGGAGTGGTTTATATTTTACATCCTTACTTAAAGACAGTCTTACCCCTTTTGAGCTAATATAACAAAATGCCATAAAGTAGATTGCTTATAAACTATACAAATTTATTTATCACAGTGGTGGAGACTAGAAGTCCAGATCAAGACACTAACATATTAAAGTCTGATAAGGGTCTGCTCTGCAGTCCATAGATGGCACCTCCTAGCTGTGTCCTCATATGATTTGAGAGGCAAAGCAAGCAGTTCTCTGGGACCTCTTTTATAAGGAAACTAATCCCCTTCATGAGAGTTGCCCCCACATCATCTAATCACCTCCCAAAGACCATCACCGCTTAATACCATCACACTGGTGACTGGCCTTGAACATAAGAATTTTGGGGGGCACAAACGTTCAGCTCACAACTAACGGTAATAATAAAACTGGAGATGCAAAACATGGGGTAGCCATTAAATTTTGTAAAGCAACTGTGTCCAGTGAAAACACAAAATCATGAAGGAATTGAAAGAATAAGAATTTTGAAAGGGCAACAAGAATCACACAGGACTAAAAAGTCTGAGAGTTCAAAGAAGAAAGGAAGAATAGAATCATAGAGATTAATGAAACAAGTTTAATAAGAAGAAGAGAATTATAGATATGCTAAAGAGAGATCAAGCAAGGGACAACTGGAAAAGTCCACTGCCATGGCCAGTAAGGAAGCCAGCATTATGCTGCAGGTAGAAATCATAATATGAAGAGATGAGGAGTGAGCGGGGTAGGAAGATGTAACAATAGCAAAACAGCATAGGAAGATGATGAACAGGAAGATAGTAAGGAAGTGAGGTTTGCTTGAGAACAGTTTTTAAAATTTTCTATTATTTAAATGGCACAGACTTGAGCTCATTTATAGGTTCATGGGAATTACTCAGTGATGAAATTTTCAAATAATTGACTAAGTGTAGTTATAAGGAATGTTATCCAAAGTATGATTAAAGGTTTTTACTCTGATAGAACATGATCAAATAAGAAAAGATGTCTACTATCTTTTAGAGAAGGGGGAAAGAAATAAGGATGGGAATAAGTATTTTCAGGTATTGGCTAAGGTGGCTAAAAATGTATGCCTTATACCATCTTACCATTACCATATGGCAAAATCAGGTGCAGTTTCAGTTTTTGCACTGTTTTCTTGCACCTTTCAGCACTCAGCTCTATGATTCTGTATTATATTCCTTTCTAACTTCATTTCTTCTGCTTTCTTCCTTTTTTATCTTCTCAATTTATTTCATTTTATTTTTATCCTTACAAAAAGGTCTTGAGGTAGATTACAGAGATAAATGAAATCCCTCAATATAGCAAATCAGAACAGAATGTAAAGGATAAATTAAAGGGGGGACAGAATAAGAATTTGAAATGGAGATAAAAATGAGTTTAAGTAAAAATGTGTATGTAAAATTTCCATGCAATCACTAAGGCCAAAACCAAACTTTGACATCAAGTTTTCTTGTCATTAATATGAATGGGAAATCTCTATGTTAAGTAATACGTACTGTTTGTGAAATACATGCAAATCCTTAGGACAAACACAAATATTTCTAATATGTGGAATCCACTCAGAAATTCTCATAAAACAAATCCTGAATAATGAAATTGAGATAACATTTTAACAGATACTATTACAGTCTACATACAGGTGAATTTAAAACAATCACGTTGTTACTTATTGTGAGCAATGACATCATACTGAAACAATGCTCTGAGGAACAAATTGAATACTTCCTACTTATATAGCTTTCTGACTGCATAGCTTAATCCTGAGTAGATTTTTGAATACATGGGAAAAATAGACTGCATAGTTTTCCTCAAAGATTATTTATTGTAGATAATATTTTATTTGATATAATATGATTAGAAGTTAAAGATTGTAATTCTTGGCCTTTCTCTATGTCACAGCTTGATGTAACTTCAGTGAAAAAGCACTTACATCATCAGTCAGTTAAGTTGAGCATTTGTGAAATTTTAGGAACTATCAAGCAGAGACAATTGAAGAAGAACTGATAGAACACTCATGGCCAAGATCAAGATATTCCGTAACAAACTGTTTTGAATACACATAAACATTAAAAAGGAAAATTTAAAATTATATTAAAAATCCTGATGTTACAATAATTCCAACCTTAGAACTTTAAGGCAATTGCAAATCTTAATTGACTTATATAATTTAAAAAAGTACTATAAAAAATTTAAATTTTGAACATAATTGCTTCACTGCTATCCATTGTACCATTTAATACAAAATATTTTTGAAATTGTCAGAAATTAAAATATTTGATTATTGTTTTGATCATTAGCTATAAACTTTTTCAGGTTTTTAAACTTCTATCAATAAAAATTACTCTAGTAGTTATTAGATGGCAGGGCTAGTTTTCTTTTAACACCATGCAAATACCAAATTCTATCAAATAACTTGTTTTGGTATCAGAAGATGTTTCCTGTATGTTCTCTATAGCAGGAAATGTGACTTCAGGTCATTTTAGCTCATGTTAAAGAAAATAAGAAAGAGGCCGCAGGCTGGAGATGGTCCCTGTTCCTCGGCCTCTTACAAAAACAAACTGAAATTTGATGTGGATGTATTTCTTGTAACTTACCTGAAAAAAGATAGAGTCTCACTTTATCACAAACAGTCAACTGGCCAATTGGTTATATAACTGGAGACCTCCCATCAAATCATAACCACCACATCCAGGTAAAGCAAATACGTAGCAGTAGCCATCAAGTAGTTTATTTGCTTTTACTTCCACATTCAGCAAATAAATACTCCCTATTCTCACTGCTGGTGGGGAGCTCTCTGAACCCCTTTCAGTTTTGAGTGATGCCTGACTCAGGAGTTGTTCCTTGCTTATATAAACTCTGTTAAACTTATTTAGTCTAAAGTTATTCTTTTAATAGTAATAATAATAATAATAATGGAGTTGAGAAATCTGGAATACGTCCATGATTTGCCCTACTAGAAATTAGTAACTCATGTCTAAACACCATTCATAATTATGCTCATTTGACAGAGTGTTAAAAAGCTGTATTTGTATGGATCACAATAGGAATGGCTATCCTGTGTTTATGTGGTATATCACCTTACTTCTTGTTCACAGTGTAGAGGCTAAGAAAAAGGGCACTGGATCTGCAAACGACCTTATTTATTCTCTAAGTATTTCTTCACAAAGTCTGACACACTGTTCTGCAATGAAATAACTTGATATAAAGCTTAGCAGTTTCTTTTACAAAATATTAGCCTGAGAAACACAAAGCTAATGTTTATCACAAAAGAAGCTAGCATACCATTTGGATAGAATGTCTGTAATTTGAAAGGGGAAGCTTTGTCTTTAAAATGAAGGAGGGTGAGATAAATTATATTTGAATTCAAAACAAACACTTCATGTCTATTTTTAACCTATGATCAAAGATAGAAACTCACAATTCAGAATAATTATTGAACGGCTTTAAGAATATTACATGCTTTTGCTAATTTAATCCTCATAATGTTGTGATCTTTTTAGAGATTTATAACCCTCATTATAATACAGCCAAACTGAGAACAGGACACCAAGTAACTTATCCAAAATTACATCATTTTTTAACCTTGTTACAACAGTAAGATTTGAAATTAACTTGACAGTAACTCTGGCTGCAGAATCTATGCTCATAAACACTAAGCAGCATATCTCCTTGTGCAGAAAGCAATAATCTTGCACTGTCTACACTATCTAATGCTCTAAGCAATGGCCATAAGTGGCCATGAGCACTTGAAATGTGGCCGTTCAGGTTTCAGGTGTGCTGTAAGTGTAAAATACACATCAGATTTTGAATATTTAATACAATAGATAATGTGAAAATGTAAAATATTTCATCAGTGATTTTGACAATGATTACATGTGGAAATAATACTTGGGATATACTGATGTTATTAATGTTAAATGTTATAACATGTTAATGTTAATAAGATGTTATTAATATTAAAATTAATTTTACTTGTTTCTTTTTCTCTCATGAAGCATTGTTTTTAACATGATAGGTGGGAAGTCAGATTACAGGATCCAAATGAACACTTAATAAATGAATAAATTAATGGTTGATGCATTATAGCTACTTTTCTGGATAAAATACCAACACTTTTGCTCAACATAGATGCACTAATATTTTGGCTTTTGTGAGAGTCTGTGTCTGCAGAACAGGAATATTACTTTTTAATTTTAAATATATTTTTGAAAACAATTTATTGAAGTTTGACATACAAAACTGTACATATTTAATCTATACAAATTAATGAATTTGGAGATAAGTAAACCATTTCCACAATTTATGCTGCAAACATGTCCATCACCTCTTTTAAGATGATACTATTAACAAAATAATGTAATAGCATTTTATGGAATGTTTGCTGGGTTCTAACCAATGCTTGCTTGTTCTAACCCTTTCATTCAATATACATAATTGTATAAAGTAGGTATTATTGATAACCTTACTTAAAAAATGAGAGAAGTGGAGCCAATAGAGGTTAAATAAAATTCTGAGGGTCAAATAATTAGTAATTGAGAGTGGAATTCAAAGCTAGGTAGGGCTCTGGTAGATGAGGATGAAGATATTAATAAAGTAATAAACTTGGGGGTAAGGATATTCATTTACTAATCTTCTAATCTTATTTTTTAATTCCTCGGGTCATCTTGGGCAAGGCAAGTAACTATTTTGTGTAACAGTTTGCTCACCAATGAAATGAAGGGATCTAAATATCTTATAATATATATATTTTTAAGAACATCAGAGTCTGAAAAAACAATATGAATCCAACTTTTCTTTTGAGGATTTTATCCCAGCATCCCTTATACAAGTTGTGCACCACAGCCAAAGTGAACTAGTTATTGATTCTTGAATACACCCAACATGTGTTCTTACACCTCACATATGGTGTCCTCTCTGCCTACATGTATTCTCCTTCATCTCTCACTACGGAGACTGCTTAATTTTCAGTGCTCCTATCAGCCTTTGTGTCCTCCTTTATTCTTTTTTGGTTATTAGCTGCACGTAACTTCCTTGCCTTTTGAACAATCATTAGGTTTTAACTATATTTCAGAATTTATCTCCCTTCATATAACATTATGGTTATGGTATACTTGACTAATTATTATGCATTTATAAGCTACTTCATATCAAATATCATGCTTTACTCCTTTGTGTATTTTCTGCATTTTACATTAGTCATAAATACTCCAATATGATTCTCAAGTTTAATAGCAACTTCACCTGACTACTAAGAAATCCAGTGGTAATTTCTGTCTCTAGAAAGAGAGAGAGATAGATAAATTTTCCTTGCAAAAAGAGGTGGCAGTTGAGACTTTTGAAATTCACTGCAGCAATTTTGAGAAAAAAATGTAATTACAGAATTTATATCTTCTTTTTCTTTCTAATTGGAAAAAATATTGAGTGCACACATATATTCTGACATTAATACACATCAAATTATTCTTAAGTTAATACCAAGACATTTCCAGTAACTAATTCTAATGCAATAGAAAGTAATTATATATTTGGCAAGTTCATAAGTTCTCTGCTTGTCAAATTACACAACCAAATATTCATTTTATTGGTTTAGTTTTCTATATTAAGATATATCATAAAATTTTCCAGACAAAAATTAGATCTATATATTAGATCAAAATGTTGAGCATTAAAATTATGAAGTGACTCAAAATCTGAAATTATTTAGGTGAAGAAAGGAGTCATTTGTAAAATTTAACAGATATGCAACTTCACTTTCTATTGATATATTTTCTACGTCAATTTTCTTGGAGAGAGTAGGAAGTTCATTCAGGTGTTGATTTTAAGGCATTATTTTACAATACCACAAAAATAAAAAATAAAAATCCCTAGAAAACAGTTAACTGAAAACACCCACCATGGGTCAGCACTAAAGTCAAAACCAGTTGGCCTGTGAAGAAGAAATACTGAGTTTCTGTATTCATGAACAGGGGTGACATATTAATTCACGATTATTAAAACATCAACTTTTAATTATTTGTTAAATATATTTTACCAATTTCAATGTTCAGATTAATCCAATTTCCTTAAGAACAATTTTATAGTTATTATTCTTGTTAACTTTGGCATTTTACAAACAATTTCAACATTAATAATCATAAAATCTCTTTCAATGACAAGTATAAACATCATAAAACATAAATGTTCACTATTTGAAATATTTATTTGGCCAAAAGTATTGAATACATAACTTGTCAGAAATGGGCCTGTATAGTTACTTCGATTAATGGATCTACATATAAAGGATAAAGATGCTTTATCAATATGTTGCTATTAGTTTTCTAAAGAATTTAGAATGTATATACACATATATCTGTATTATATATAGTTTAATATATAAAATAAGATGTTTAAATATAAATATTATTATTTAATTCATTAGCATTATAAGTAGAAAATACATATATATGTATCTGTGTGTGTATGTGTATGTATGAACTATAGACTATTTCCTAATTTCTTAGAATGTGTTGATGTGGAAAACAATTTGTATTTTATGCAAACGTATTATGACATTCTGTAGACCTTTCTTATAATATTATGTAACAGGAATTGGAACTTAGAGCAACCATAAAGAAAATAAATCTTTGTATAACTGGCATTCACAATATTAAAGCATGAAAACCAGGAGAATTTGAGGAAACACATTGTCGTTTCTTCACTTCATTCCCATTCTATCTACTTTCCAATATAGAGACAGATCTCTGAGTGGCAATTCATTTGAAACTTTTGCATTTCAAAATACAGTCTTTGTTGAATAAATAAAAGATGTTGTCCGATTTAAACTGACAGAAGAAGAATCCAGAATGATATTTCATTCAAGCAAAGTTATTGCACATAAAAATAAAATAGTTCCAATAATTCTATTTCATTTATGGACATAAACTTCTTATAATTAGAATATAAAGATATTCTTCACCATTATACTTACCTTATGTTTAGTCTCTTGAAGTATTTACAAATATTTGTTATGATTACTGGTGTAGAATTGACAGAAATAAATATCTATAGATTTATATGTTTTGTATATTAATAAATTTAAAATAGATACACTGTTTTAAGATATCTACACGTGCATGAAATAAAGGTTAAATTGTGCTAGAATTCAATTAGATTAATATTTTTGCTGAATATTATAAATATATATTTCATCTAATATGGCATACAGATATGCCAATATTTTAAACAAGTTAGTTGGATTTGAAAGGATGTATGCCATTTAAAAAATTATGTATGTAGGCCGGGCGCAGTGGCTCACTCCTGTAATCCCAGCACTTTGGGAGGCCGAGGTGAGCAGATCACGAGGTCAGGAGATGGAGGCCATCCTGGCTAACACGGTGAAACCCCGTCTCTATTAAAAATACAAAAAAAAAAAAGAAAAAATAAAGAAAGAAACTTAGCCGGGCTTGGTGGCGGGCACCTGTAGTCCCAGCTACTCGGGAGGCTGAGGCAGGGGAATGGCCTGAACCCGGGAGGCGGAGCTTGCAGTGAGCCGAGATGGCGCCACTGCACTCCAGCCTGGGAGACAGCGAGAGTCCATGTCACAAAAAAAAAAAGAAAAAAGATTATGTATGTATAAGAAATAGATTAATGTGTGCTCAGGTTAAAAGGCATCTTTATTAGTGTTCTTTACATGCCAGTTACACATTTAACTTAAATTCAGACTCCATGAAAATCACGTGGTGAAAAATGTGTGGAGCATCTGGTGCTTCTTTCCTTCTAAAATCTCTCACGTTTTCTTAGGTCTTCTGTACATCATTAATTCCTTCTAGCTAAGAATCCACACTTCATTGTGTTATTCCTAAATTTTCTTTTCTGTGAATATATTAAATGTTTTATTTAATTCCCTCTGGAACTCCATAATTATCAAAGCATCCCTGAACTATAAAATGGAGTTGTACAGAAAAGATAACATCATTTTCTCCTTCTTTCAACCATTCCAGATGTGTCTGTGCATGCTAATCAAAGTGCTCCTCTTCTTTTAGACAGTCCTACTTTTCCTTAGCCACTTAATTTGTCACCGCCACCTATTCAAAACCCTCCCCATACACTATATCTTCATTGAGTTCTTGGTAAGAACCTACAAATTTGACATGCATAATAGAGAAGATACAGCCTTTGAAACTTGGACATTTTTATTCTTATTTCAACATTCATGACCTCTAACAATTAATCTTTTCTTTTCTTTTCTTTTCTTTTTTTTGAGACGTAGTCTGGCTCTGTGGCCCAGGCTGGAGTGCAGGGGCGCGATCTCTGCTCACTGCACGCTCCGCCCCCCGAGTTCACGCCATTCTCCTACCCCAGCCTCCTGAGTAGCTGGGACTACAGGCTCCCGCCACCACGCCCCGCTAATTTTTTGTATTTGTAGTAGAGAAGGTTGTTCACCATGTTAGCCAGGATGGTCTCGATCTCCTGACCTCATGATCCGCCTGCCTCGGCCTCCCAAAGTGCTGGGATTACAGGCGTGAGCCACC
>NW_012108230.1:1370492-1371665 GCF_000951045.1 Mandrillus leucophaeus
GTTTTATTTAATTCCCTCTGGAACTCCATAATTATCAAAGCATCCCTGAACTATAAAATGGAGTTGTACAGAAAAGATAACATCATTTTCTCCTTTCAACCATTCCAGATGTGTCTGTGCATGCTAATCAAAGTGCTCCTCTTCTTTTAGACAGCCCTACTTTTCCTTAGCCACTTAATTTGTCACCGCCACCTATTCAAAACCCTCCCCATACACTATATCTTCATTGATTTCTTGGTAAGAACCTACAAATTTGACATGCATAATAGAGAAGATACAGCCTTTGAAACTCGGACATTTTTATTCTTATTTCAACATTCATGACCTCTAACAATTAATCTTTTTTTTTTTTTTTTTGAGACGTAGTCTGGCTCTGTGGCCTAGGCTGGAGTGCAGGGGCGCGATCTCTGCTCACTGCACGCTCCGCCCCCCGAGTTCACGCCATTCTCCTGCCCCAGCCTCCTGAGTAGCTGGGACTACAGGCGCCCGCCACCACGCCCCGCTAATTTTTTGTATTTGTAGTAGAGAAGGTTGTTCACCGTGTTAGCCAGGATGGTCTCGATCTCCTGACCTCATGATCCGCCTGCCTTGGCCTCCCAAAGTGCTGGGATTACAGGCGTGAGCCACCGCGCCCGACCACAATTAATCTTTAGTGTTTGAGTTAATTTTCCCTGATGTATGAAATGGATTTAGAACCTCATGAAAATTAAATAAATTAACATATTTACACATCTAACAAAGAGGAGTCATCCTTAGGTATACACAGTGGTCTGGGTCTAGGACCTTTCATGGATACCCACAACCTCGGATGCTCAAGTCCCTGATACAAAATGGTGTAGTATTTACATGAGTTATACACATTCTTCTGTATATTTTAAATCATTTCTATATTCCTTATAATTTAATACTATGTAAATGATTTGTAAATAGTCATTGTACTGCATTGTTTAGGGAATAATAACAAGAAAAAAACCTGCACCTGTTCAGTAGACACAGTGTTTTTTTAAAAACACCTTGATTCATGGTTGATTGAATCCGTGTATACTGAGTACTGACCATACTGTCACACAGGAGTCACTTAGTAAGTGGTAGTTTTCTATAAATTTTTTTAAAATACCATTCTATTTTTTCTTATTTCATGATGTATAATTACTCACTAAGCTCCAAGTAACC
>NW_012108230.1:1371715-1376437 GCF_000951045.1 Mandrillus leucophaeus
ATGAGTTATACACATTCTTCTGTATATTTTAAATCATTTCTATATTCCTTATAATTTAATACTATGTAAATGATTTGTAAATAGTCATTGTACTGCATTGTTTAGGGACTAATAACAAGAAAAAAACCTGCACCTGTTCTGAACATACTGTCACACAGGAGTCACTTAGTAAGTGGTAGTTTTCTATAATTTTTTTAAAAATACCATTCTATTTTTTCTTATTTCATGATGTATAATTACTCACTAAGCTCCAAGTAACCACCAGAGACCATATTAGATGCTACCTTTAGAATATAAGGCAGCATACTTGACCTCAAGGATTTATTTTATTTTACTACATAATCTTGTCTAAAACGCTGAAATCTGACTCCTGTCTGTCACCATCTATTGAAAGTTATTTCTCAGAACTTACTATGGAATCTCCTTTATTCCACATATTCAATTACTATCTGTTGAACAGCAGCATAGTACATGCTATCATCATTTTCCTTGACTTTGCAGCATTCGACATTGATCAACATCTCCCCATTTTGAAATTCTCCTCTTGGAAGCTTATTTTATATCAATATTCTTTTCTTTCTACTCCTCTGATTTGTATCCTTCTGCCTTGCTGTAATTCATTCTTCCATAACCTATTGTAGGTTTTTGTAATCCTAGCAACATTTAACCCTCTAGTTAATGTCTTAGTTCTCCCCTGACTTCACGCTGAGCTTCAGTCCTACATTTCTAGTTGCCAGCTATATATTTCTATGTCTTACCATCTCAAACTCAATGCATCTTTAAAATAATTCTACAAATGTAGACATAAAAGCTTTGACATAAACCCCTTGAACTATGAATGTCCTGTTATTACTAACACTAGTCTCACAGTTCGTCACCCTTGTCTCAATCTGTGGTGCTTCAGAATTTATATACACGAGGAATTAGAGAAAACGGTTCAATAACATAGAAGAAAGAATCATAGATTAAGAAATTTTTCTTAAAGTTGTTCATGGAAATCACCTTATGTATTATTTTTAAATGATAAAAGATAATACAAACTTTAAAAACGCTTTATTTTCTACTTTTCTAAAATTATAAAAATGTAAATTAAAATTGTATTATTATTAGAGGTATATTTAATATTGTTAATATTTAAGATGGTTTGTAGGACAGTAATAGATATTATTAGAAGGCTCAGATCTGCCATCCCTCACCTCAGCTTACCCTGGAGAACTGTGAGAGATACATTTCACTCTTCCTACATTTTTGTTGTTGTTGTTCTTTCAAACTTTTACTTCAGGATCATGGGGTACATGGGCAGGTTTGTGACATGGATTAATTGCATGTTGCAGGGGTTTGGTGTACAGATTATTTAGTCCCCACTTAACGATTATAGTACCTGATAAGCGCTATAATAGTTTTCCAATCTCACCCTCCTCCCACTCTCCACTCTCAAGTAAACCCCAGTATTCATTGCTCCCTTTTTTGTGTGTGTTCATGTGTACTCAGTGTTTAGCTCCCACTTATAAGTGAGAACGTGCAATATTTGATTTTCTGTTCCTGCATTAACTTGCTTAGGATAATGGCCTCCAGTTCCATGCATGTTGCTGCAAAGAACATAATTTTATTCTTTTTAAAAACAGCATAGTATACCATGGTGTGTATTTATCACATTTCCTTTATCTAGAGAACCTTGATGGGCATCTAGATTGAGTCCATGTCTTTGCTATTGTAAATAGTGCTGCAATGAACATCATGTGCATGTGTCTTTAGGATAGAATTATTTATATTTCTTTGGGTATATACCCAGGAATTGGGTTGCTGGGTCAAATGGTAGCTCTACTTTTTAAGTTATTTGAGAAATCTCCAAACTACTTTGCTCAGTGGCTGCGCTAATTTACATTCCCAACAGCAGTGGTATAAGGATTCCCTTTGCTCCACAGCCTTACCAGCATCTGTTATTTTTTGACTTTGTAATAATAGCCATTCTGACTGGTGGGAGATGATATCTCATTGTGGTTTTGATGCATTTCTCTGATGATTACTGATGTTGAGCATTTTTTCATGTGCTTGTTGGCCATATGTATGTCTTCTTTTGGGAAATTGCTGTTCATGCCATTGTTTATCTTTTAATAGGGCTGTTTATTTTTTACTTGTTTATTTGTTTAAATTCCTTATAGATTCCAGATATTAGACCTTTGTCAGATGAATAGTTTGCAAATATTTTCTCCCATTCTGAAGGTTGTCTGTTTACTCTGTTGACAGTTTCTTTTGCTGTGGAGAAGCTCTTCAATTTAATTAGGTCCCACTTATTTTTGTTGCAATTACTTTTGAAGTCTTCATCATGAAATTTTTAAAGGGCCTATGTCCACAATGATATTTCCTAGATTATCTTCTTTTTTATAGTTTTAGGTTTTATATTTAAGTGTTTAATCTACCTTGTGTTGATTTTTGTATATGGTTAAAGAAAAGGCTCCAGTTTTAATATTCTGCATACGACTAGCCTGTTATCCCAGCACAAATTCTTGAATAGGGGGTTCTTTCCCCATTGCTTGTTTTAGTCAATTTTGTTTATCTCGGGCTTCTCTAACCTGTTCCATTGACTTATGGTCTGTTTTACTACCAGTACTATGATGTTTTAGTTACTGTAGCCTTGTAGTATGAAGTTGGGTAGTGTGATGCCTCTTGATTTGTTCTTTTTGCTGAGTATTGCTATGGCCATTTGGATTCTTTTTTGGCTCTGCATAAATCTTAGAAGAGTTTTTCTAATTCTGTGAAAAATGCCATTGATAGTTTAATAAGGATAGCATTAAATCTCTAGACTGCTTTGTATAGTGTGGTTATTTTAACAATATTAATTATTTCTATTCATGAGCATGTAATGTTTTTCCATTTGTTTGCATCATCTCTGATTTCTTTCAGCAGTGTTTTGCAATTCTCATTTTGGAGATCTTTTGCCTCCCTGGTTAGCTGTATTCCTAAGTTTTATTTTTTGTGCATGTGGCTATTTGTTAATGGGATTTCACTCTTGATTTGTCTCTCAGATTGGACATTATTGGCGTATAGAAATGCACTGATTTTTGTACATTGATTTTTGGTACTGAAACTTTGCCGAAGTTGTTTATCAGATCTAAGAGCTCTTGTATAGAGACTGTGAGGTTTTCTAGGTGTAAAATAATATATGTGAAGAGAGATAGATTAACCTCCTCTTTTCTTATTTGGATGCCTTTTACTTCTTTCTCTTGCCTAATTGCTCTGGGTAGAACTTCTAGTACTATGTTGAACAGGAGTGATGAGCGTGGTCATCCTTGTCTTGTTCTGGTTCTCAGGAGAATTTTTCTAGCTTTTGTCCATTTAGCATAATGTTGATGTGGGTTTGTCATCATTGACTCCTTATTTTTAGATATGTTTCTTAGATTCCCTAGTTTTCTGAGGCTTTTTAACATGAAGGGATGTTGAATTTAATTGAAAGCCTTTTCTGCATCTATTGAAATGATCACGTGGGTTTTTATTGTTTTTACGTAGAAATTAAATAAGCTGCTCCCGAATGACATGGGTAAACAATGAAATTAAGACAGAAAAATAATTCTTTGTAACTAAGTAAAACAAAGATACAACATATTGAAATCAGTGTAACACAGTTATATCCAGGTTAGAAAAAATTTTATAGTGCTAAATATCCGCATGAAAAAGTTAGAAAGACCTCCAATTAACAATCTAACATCACACCTAGAGGAACTGGAAAAACAAGAGCAAACCCACCCCAAAGCTGCAAAAGAAAATTAATAACCTAATCAGAGCTGAACAGAATGAAATTGAGATGTTAAAAATTATACAAAAGATCAATGACACCAAAAGCTGGTTATTTGAAAGAATAAATAAGACTGATGGCCTGCTAGCTAAGTTAATAAAGAAAAAAATAGCAAATCCAAATAAACAGAATCAGAAATAAAGGTGACATTACCCCCGCCCTAATTCATTTTAAGAGGCCAGCATCATTGTGATACCAAAACTTAGGGGAGATGCAACGAAAAATGAAAGCTTCAGGCCTTCTATTTTCAATTGTTCATGAGGTTCATTCAATTTATTTTATACAATATCTTAAACCTGTCCTTTCCTTTCTATTACCACTGCCAAAAACAACAGTCTTATGTAAGTGTCTGTAGCCTTGCATCCGGGGAACCACAGAAAACTTTTAGCTGATTTATTTGTGTACCGCCCCCGGCATTTTTTTCTCATTTAATCTATTCAATATATTACCTTCATATGAATCCTTCTAAAGTAGGATATTGATCAGGCAAATGTTGATATCGAAAATCCTGTTATCTCTGGTTTGCCTGATGGATAATTCCAAATATTTTTCAAAATTTGGAACCCTAGATAATCTGATAATCTTAGTCTCAGTTGCTTTCAAATGGTTATATATATGAAACCATTAAATCAGCTTACCAAACTCTGTAAATGTACTTTTCACTTTCCCGCTTTCTCACATTTGCTCTTGTTGGTTTGTCTTTACTTATCTCTTAACTTCCCCCGTCAAATTGAGAGAAAATTTACATTTTATTTTTCCCAACCAGTCTAGCTGGAACTTTGCCTAACAAACAAGCAACAAGGGAGTCTTTGCCTTTCTAAATTTTGTATATTTGACATAACTTAAGAAACACTGTAAAACATAAGCATCATGCTTAATAATTTGAAGGTTCTCTGATTTCTCACTTAGAATTAAAAGGCTGAGTATAC
>NW_012108230.1:1378002-1381584 GCF_000951045.1 Mandrillus leucophaeus
TTTTTTTTAAAGATATCCATTATGAATTAACGTGAACCCTTCATTTTATTTTGTATTTTTCCTCAGACACTGCCAAAATACAATAAACATGTAGTAAAAACAGACTGATGCTTTCAATTGCTACACTGTTTATAATGAAGAGTTTATATTCATGTACCCTCTTTATTTTTTAAGTTGCTTTATTAGACTTTTTAATTTTTTTTATTATTATCAGGCACTAGGATGGGAGATTAAAGTTAAGATTTGCCTTCAAAGAGCTCACCTTTAATAGAGGGACAGAGTAATTAAACATAAGTTAACTGTTCAAGGTACCGTGGAGAAGCATTGAAAAATTATATGTAGCCTTGATGGCACGGTAAAATTTGATTATTAGGTAGATTACAATTGCAGCAGTGTCTGAAATTGACCGCATATCAGAAAATATGACTCAGAGTATGATAAAGGAATTCTCCCAAATAATGACAGGCACTTGAACTGAGTATGATCTAGAGATACTTTGTATTGAATTGATTAGGGAATTAGTAAGAAAATACAATTTAAAAAATTATTGACAGACTTGAATATGAAGGTAATAAAAGAAGAACTTCCAGATTTTTGGCTAAGACAATGGTCATTTAACCTTGTGATAAATGCAACAATGGATACAAATTTCTTCATTTCGAGAGAAAATTATGAAATCGCTTTTGTACATTTTAATTTATTTTGGCTGCAGTGTATAAAGTGTAGATATGCTGAAATAATTAAATGCAGCAATGTATATATCAGGAAAGAAGTTTAGATTTATAAAAACAAAATTTAGAAATTCCAATTTAGTCACATTTAAACTTGAGCTATGGTACTTAATCTCATCATGCTTCAGTTTCTTCGTTTGTATTCTAGTAACAAAGAATATAATATCATTGTGGAGAAAATACATTAATTTATTAATACAACTACAGAGCTTAAAATAGTTCTCAAAATGTATGCATTCAATTAATATTAGCTAATACAACAGAGAAAATGATGTCTCTATTTACAACTTTTTGGGTGAAATTTGACTCTTATAAAGTTGTTCTGGAACGAGACAATCTTGAAGGAATATGCATCAGCTTGTTAAGAGGAAACAGAAGAAAAATAATAAATTTAGATGTTCTGCAAAAAGGCTAGGTCCTGGGCTCAGCTGATGGGAGAGAGTGATGCAGTAGTAGGGGTAAATATCTACAATTTGTTCAAAGTCATTCACCAAGTGAACTGAAGTCCAAATATAGCCAATGTGATTCAACATCTATTTCAATGTACTTAAAAAAATTGGTTATTCACTAAACCAATTTCTAACCTCATGAACCAGAGTATATTTATGGAAACTAAATAGTTCTGAACTCTACTTTGTTTTATTCACTTATACGTCCATCTTATGCCAATTCCACACTGTCTTGATTGCCGTACCTTTAGAGGTGCCTAGTTTCCATTTTCCTAAAATACAGAACAAAAAGCAAATTTCCTCATACGTAATCCATCCAATGTAAGTTCTATCTAAAAATTATGTACATAGTAGAACCCACCTCATCATTGCCATAAATAGCATTTTTTATTTTGGCCTGCATAAGTGAACAGAAACATGTGGTCACAAGAAATAATTCTGGAATTTTCCAATTTTACTGTTAAATTTATGTAAGATATCAATGTCACCAGGTGACAGGAAAAGGTGACTAATAGATGAGAAACAAAATATAAATTGTGTTTGCCTCTCAATCAGTATTTAATTCATATATTTTTGGCTCTTAACATGTCACACATGGCTTCAGGGAATTTGCAGAGAATAGGCAGGTAATGTCCCTGGTACATAGACGGTAATTTCCAGTAATAGAGACAGATAACAAACACATGAATAAATGTAGTTAATTGCAATAATAATAAAGGTTGTAAAAAATTAAAATTGGGTCAAGTGCAGTGGTTCACGCTTGTAATCCCGGCACTTTGGGAAGGAGAGACGGGCAGATTGGTTGAGCCCAGGAGTTCTATACCAGTCTGAGCAATATGGTGAGTCCCTGTCTCCACAAATAATACACACACACACACACACACACACACACACACACAAAAAAAAAAAATTAGCCAGACATCATGATGGTGAGCGCTTGCAGTCTCATCTACTTGGGAGGCTGAGGCGGGAGGATCTCTTGAGCTTGGTAGGTGGAGGTTACAGTGAGCCAAGATTGTGCCACTGCATTCCAGCACAGGCGACAGAGTGAAACACTGTCAAAAAAATTAATTAATTAAAAGTGGGCACTTACAAGGTAAGGACTGCAAGAGGAACAAATTTAAGTAAAACAATTAGAGAACTCTAGCTAAAACAAAGCTTGTGAGTTTGCAGAAAATTGGATTGATTTGAAGAACATAAGCTTTATACACCTGCAGTAAGAGATGGTGAATGCAGAAGGAAATTAGGTTGGAAATGTGGCCAGAGATCAAGAAGAACCTATTAGTCTCTGGTAAGTAATCTGAGCTTCTGTTTGTTTTTTAATTCATTGGGAAATCTTGGGAGGGTTACAAGAAAGTAAATTATGGATAATTAGAGTTCAGACCACCCCAAACTTTTTGGCATAAAACAATATTTTCTTTGGCTCACCAATCTGCAGTTTGGTGAAATGAAGGCTTATCTTTCCTTCATCACATCATCTGCATCAGCTCAACTGGGAGCTGGAAGATCCACTTGTAAAAGAAATTTCTCTTCCACGGGTGCAAATTAATGCAGTTGAGTAGAAACTCAGCTGGTTCTGAGGGGCAGAAGCCTCTGTTCCTTTCCATGTGGATTTCCTCAGAAAGGCTTCTCTGCTGCACTCTCTGGGCTTGACAACAAGGTAGCTGGACATAAGGTGAGCCTCCCAGGAGACAGAAAGTGGAAACTACCAGTTTGTTTTATACTTGTTCTAGGAACTGGCACGTCATTTCTATCGGACACTATTCATATGTATACAGAGTCCAGATTTCAGCGAGACACGTAGACTGTATTTCTGAATAGAAGGAATATTAAATGATTTTGGGACCATGCTCTCTTCTGACCACCAATTATTTACATTTCTCCCGTATTCAATATATAGTCACACTGTCCAAGAAACCCCAGGATTTTTGTGCCATTACAGCATCAGGAAGAAAATCAACACCTAACTAACAACTTGTCATCTAAATTATGTATATATATGGATGATGCCCTTTAGTTGCTGTTCCTTGGGTATGTCTCCTTGAGTACAGCTCTCCTTTGACACAAAGCTATAGGAAATAAAGAGGCAAGCTATCTTCTCTCAAAATTTATTGGTTGGTCAACATACCCAAAATTTATTGGTTGGACAGACATAGGCTAATTACAATAGTCATTGAAGGGGGTGAATAAATAGGAAGCCCAGTCACTTATCCATAGTAATCTTTAAATCCAGCTAAAAATATTGCTAAATACTTAAATATTTAAAGGCCATGTGCAGTGGCTCACGCCTATAATCCCAGCACTTTGGGAGGCGGAGGCAGGCGGATCACGAGGTCAGCAGTTTGAGACTAGCCTGGCCGATCTGGTGACACCCTGTCTGTACTAAAATACAAAAATTAACA
>NW_012108230.1:1381634-1403873 GCF_000951045.1 Mandrillus leucophaeus
TGTACATAGTAGAACCCACCTCATCATTGCCATAAATAGTATTTTTTATTTTGGCCTGCATAAGTGAACAGAAACATGTGGTCACAAGAAATAATTCTGGAATTTTCCAATATTACTGTTAAATTTATGTAAGATATCAATGTCACCAGGTGACAGGAAAAGGTGACTAATAGATGAGAAACAAAATATAAATTGTGTTTGCCTCTCAATCAGTATTTAATTCATATATTTTTGGCTCTTAACATGTCACACATGGCTTCAGGGAATTTGCAGAGAATAGGCAGGTAATGTCCCTGGTACATAGACGGTAATTTCCAGTAATAGAGACAGATAACAAACACATGAATAAATGTAGTTAATTGCAATAATAATAAAGGTTGTAAAAAATTAAAATTGGGTCAAGTGCAGTGGTTCACGCTTGTAATCCCGGCACTTTGGGAAGGAGAGACGGGCAGATTGGTTGAGCCCAGGAGTTCTATACCAGTCTGAGCAATATGGTGAGTCCCTGTCTCCACAAATAATACACACACACACACACACACACACACACACACACAAAAAAAAAAAATTAGCCAGACATCATGATGGTGAGCGCTTGCAGTCTCATCTACTTGGGAGGCTGAGGCGGGAGGATCTCTTGAGCTTGGTAGGTGGAGGTTACAGTGAGCCAAGATTGTGCCACTGCATTCCAGCACAGGCGACAGAGTGAAACACTGTCAAAAAAATTAATTAATTAAAAGTGGGCACTTACAAGGTAAGGACTGCAAGAGGAACAAATTTAAGTAAAACAATTAGAGAACTCTAGCTAAAACAAAGCTTGTGAGTTTGCAGAAAATTGGATTGATTTGAAGAACATAAGCTTTATACACCTGCAGTAAGAGATGGTGAATGCAGAAGGAAATTAGGTTGGAAATGTGGCCAGAGATCAAGAAGAACCTATTAGTCTCTGGTAAGTAATCTGAGCTTCTGTTTGTTTTTTAATTCATTGGGAAATCTTGGGAGGGTTACAAGAAAGTAAATTATGGATAATTAGAGTTCAGACCACCCCAAACTTTTTGGCATAAAACAATATTTTCTTTGGCTCACCAATCTGCAGTTTGGTGAAATGAAGGCTTATCTTTCCTTCATCACATCATCTGCATCAGCTCAACTGGGAGCTGGAAGATCCACTTGTAAAAGAAATTTCTCTTCCACGGGTGCAAATTAATGCAGTTGAGTAGAAACTCAGCTGGTTCTGAGGGGCAGAAGCCTCTGTTCCTTTCCATGTGGATTTCCTCAGAAAGGCTTCTCTGCTGCACTCTCTGGGCTTGACAACAAGGTAGCTGGACATAAGGTGAGCCTCCCAGGAGACAGAAAGTGGAAACTACCAGTTTGTTTTATACTTGTTCTAGGAACTGGCACGTCATTTCTATCGGACACTATTCATATGTATACAGAGTCCAGATTTCAGCGAGACACGTAGACTGTATTTCTGAATAGAAGGAATATTAAATGATTTTGGGACCATGCTCTCTTCTGACCACCAATTATTTACATTTCTCCCGTATTCAATATATAGTCACACTGTCCAAGAAACCCCAGGATTTTTGTGCCATTACAGCATCAGGAAGAAAATCAACACCTAACTAACAACTTGTCATCTAAATTATGTATATATATGGATGATGCCCTTTAGTTGCTGTTCCTTGGGTATGTCTCCTTGAGTACAGCTCTCCTTTGACACAAAGCTATAGGAAATAAAGAGGCAAGCTATCTTCTCTCAAAATTTATTGGTTGGTCAACATACCCAAAATTTATTGGTTGGACAGACATAGGCTAATTACAATAGTCATTGAAGGGGGTGAATAAATAGGAAGCCCAGTCACTTATCCATAGTAATCTTTAAATCCAGCTAAAAATATTGCTAAATACTTAAATATTTAAAGGCCATGTGCAGTGGCTCACGCCTATAATCCCAGCACTTTGGGAGGCGGAGGCAGGCGGATCACGAGGTCAGCAGTTTGAGACTAGCCTGGCCGATCTGGTGACACCCCGTCTGTACTAAAATACAAAAATTAACAGGGCATGGTGGCACATGCCTGTAGACTCCCAGCTACTCAGGAGGCTAAGGCAGAAGAATCGCTTGAATCTGGGAGGTGGAGGTTGCAGTGAGCCGAGATCATGCCACTGCACTCCAGCCTGGATGACAGAGCAGACTCCATCGCTCGCTCTCTCAGTCTCTCTCTCTTTCTCTCTCTCTCTCTCTCTGTGTGTGTGTGTATGTATGGCGCTCTCTCTCTCTCTCTCTCTGTGTGTGTGTGTGTGTGTGTGTATGTGTGTGTGTGTGTGTGTGTGTATGGCGCGCTCTCTCTCTCTCTCTCCATATATATATATATATATGACTAGTTTGTTGACTGGGTCACAGTGCTGCTTTCCAGGAGTTATTCTTAATGGCTTATAGTTTGCTTCTTTTGGATATTTGCTCTACCTTTTGAAACATATTTCATTTTCCATACAATGTAGCTTCTGTTCGCTCATGAGTAGTTTTCTAACCACAAAAGTTTAGGAGTTTAAATGCCTGTTTTCATTTTGTACTGTCTTTGTTCCTTTCAGTCCAATTTGGCAAGGCTTTCACCAGAATCATTTATAGGCATTCTTTGAGTTTTATTGCTACTCACTCAATTAGGTAGAAGCCACAGCCACAAATCTCATTGAGATAAGCTTTACTACAACTTGAGATCATTGTAAGGCTACTATGGGACAATAATAGCTAATTAAACTTGGGGCTTATCCTATACTGGCAGTCAGGTATAGCTGGAGCTGGAACAGCAGACGAACTGGGGCTGGCCATATCACCCTTCTTATAGTCTTGAGGTCTCCTCATTGTGATCTCTCCATGTGGGCTAATTTGGGCTTTGTCATATCATGGTGGCTGGGTGCCAAGAGTGATTATCCCAATAGAACCATGTCCAGTTTGATGACCTAGCCTTAGAAGTCACATAGCATAAGACATAGACATAAGACCCCCAGGATTAAAGAGAAGGCAACAGACCCTCACCTCTTGTTAGGAGAATTGTTAAGGTCATGTTGTAAGTGAAAGCGTAATAGAACATCATATTGTGGTCATTTTTAAAGAAAATACAATCTTCCACAGTTAGAATTTAGACTAAACTAAAATAACAAAGTAATCAAATATGCAATCATTTTACAAAGTTATATATACTACATATTATATGTATATATAGTTACATAGTTGTTGTTTGTTCTCATTGCAACAGTCCAGAGATAGATAGTCCTCATCTGGTACCAAAGCTCCAAAGAATGGTAATTCCCAAAATACAGCTTCTTTCTCTGGTCAACTGTAGGAAACAATACTTCCCTGCCAGTGAGTAAAGGCCAAGGGAGTATATGTCACATTTGTTTTAATTGCATTCTGAAATAGCAGACATTACCTCGCTCCCCTCTAATTGGATAATGCTAGTCATATGTAGTCATATGTTATAATAACCTGCAAAAAATGATAGAACACTTAGTCTTTAGCCGGGAAACCATGTGGCTAACACAAACCTAGTGGTTCTATCATTAACAAAGGTAAAATGAATGTCATTGGAAAACTAGTGGTTTCTGCTATAAATGGCATAATCTAATTATTGTTTCAAATTATATATGTAGTACTGTTTGGGGAACAAACTGGGCAAGACAGTAACTGTAGAGCCTGGACTTAGATTTTTGGATTGACTAACTAGGTGTATAATGGCATCATTACTGAAAAAGAGAAAAAGTTTTCTCATAGGGTGGAATTCAAATACATACTTTCATTTTCTTATGTGTTAATATTCTGATGTTTTCTTGAAAACTAAGTCAAAATGGCAAGCTGAAAGTTAGCTGAATTCATCGAGAACTCATAGGGAAAGACATGGGCAGAATTTTAAATTTGGGGTCAATAGTATGGAAATGCTCTCTATTGAAATATTGAAAACTATAAACTTGCTTCGGGAAACTCAAGATATCAGAAAATAACTGAAGAAGAAAATGATGCAGAGAAGTGAGGAGCAGTAGTGTTGTTGTTTGTTTAAAGGCTAAAGGAAGTCATCTGGGAGGCAGACACCCCAAAAAGATGAAAGAGGAAAAGAAGACTGATACTGATAAGCTTCTCTTTTGCTTTTCCTAGAGATTTAGTTGTGCTCATTAGGGTATGTAATTCAAGGATATAATTTGGCTAAGGTTTTAGGAAGTTATTTTTAAATCTATTCTCTGTTTTGTGGTTTTGTGCTTCTATCTTTCTGCTTAGTATTCTGTTAAATATCTATTGCTCATGGGCGATTACACATATTACCCAATAGAGGGTCTCCCTGTTTTTCTCTCCCACTGTATCTAGTTTTTTATTTTATAATATTTAGCACAATTAAAAATGTTGTTCTACTTTGTGTATTTTTGTGCAAAATAACCTATCTTATCTAGGATTCAACATCCTAGAGTATAGAATTTGCACTTTGCATAAAATTGGAACTTTTAAAAAACGTGATCAATGACCATTGGATATGTAATTTAGAGTTCCATCTACAAACACATTACTGACTGTATAATTAACAACAAAGAAGGGACCCTACCCTAATAAGGTTGGGAGCATGTGACTCAGTTTTAGAATGAGTTGGGGAAGCATTGATTTTCCCTTTTGTCTTTGTAGAGTTTTTCCTTGGAGACAGCTCTTTTTGCTGTCTCTTCACCATTAGAGTCATAGTATTTGAAGAGCCATGATTAGAGGAAAGAACTGTAGAAAATGGGCCAAGAAACCCATTAGTGAAGCTTTTAGTGTTGTTCTAAAGCTTGCCAGTGGTCTAGGCGAAAGGAGTTCTGAAAGCTTTATGTAATAGACTTACCCAACTCATGAATCCACTGGGGCTTGGACCAAAGCCATAGCTAGAATTGGAATGTGTGCACTACTTCTCTGGATCCTCTGGTTATCTCTCTTTTGATTTTATGGCTCTAGAAAATGGTGGTTGAGGATTCAGATATTCTATCTAGAAATGAAATATAATTTCAGTGGTGAAATAACATGCAAAAATAAAAGTGGCAACAAGCCTAAAAAGCAAGGATTTATATTCACAGTATCTAGATATCTTAACAGAGACTAATATAAATTTTGTGATATGTGTGAGGTCACAAGACTAGTAAGTAAAAGAACAGGAATTAGATTCAAGATCTGTTGTAATACAAGAATATGTGCTTTCCATATTTTATTAATTTGCTTACATAGTAAATAAAAATAGCATTCACAAAGATAGCCTCCTTTGCTACCCTAAAATTGTTACAATTGTACTGGGTTTGAGAGAAAGGAGTATTCCCTGAGAAATCAGACCTGTGGGAGAAACGTATTTAGATAAGAGTAGGAGAGAAAGATGGATTCTTAAGGTAAAAGAGGTGTAAAGGGGCAAGTTAAGACTTACAGTACCAGGTGAGTGCAACTTGTTCTTCACCTGCCCCTGCAGACAAGTAATAGGTTACGAATGAGTCAAGAGTACAATAGCCACACACTGAATTACTTTAAATGTCTTTCTCTTTCTTTCATGTTGTTATAATGTTGTTTCCAAAACTATGCATTTTAATGATTAATAAACAACATGAATTCAATTTTTTCATAGACTGACTTGACATAAGAACAGGATTATTACAGCCCTATTGTATTTTCCTCTCAGGAAATACTTGTAATAAATGTTCTTGTAAAGTTACATTTTGAGATACTTCTGAATCCATCTCTTGCAAATTAAAAAGATACACATGCATATTATTATGAAAATAAAAGACTGGATTCTGGTAGACTTATTTGCTTTGAGACATTTGTTTCATTTTCAGACTTATCAAGATTTATGAGCTTTTTTCTCCTTACATGAACTCTATACTTCTCTTCACAAATCAGTTGTATGAAGAACAGGATTCACTGCAACTTGCCTAAGTGTAATAAAATCAACCAAAAGAAAGCCCAAAGTTCTCTTTTGCAAAATATGAGTAATGTTACAGAAGAGAAAAACATTCGACCTAGCTCTTCTTTTTACAAATTCCCCTAAAAGAATTTATTACTCAAGTGAATAACTAGTCTAGTGGGATGCAGTTTTCTAGGCTGAGATGTAAAATGTCCTAGGAACATTTATTACTGCATAACTGGACTTGAACCTTTTTCAAGATATAGGCCTGCAAATCAGAAACATGTTGGAAAAAATAGTGACTATTAAATTCAGAAGATAATAAAAAACAAGATCAAGATATTTAAATTATCATTTATTTTTTGTCCAATCTACATGATATCCTGTGAGAATTTCTGAGTAGATTTTCACTAAGTATACATCAACATCAACAAGGACATTAAATTGAAAATGATATTCATTTGGTTAAGCTGTTTTGTAACCAAGTTTTTCAGAATGATTGTATTGGCCAAATACATTAGCAAGTTGTTCATCTGTATCTTCTTCATTTTTGTTAGAGAGACAAAACTATGAAACAAATGAAAAAGTATTAAAAGATTAAGAAAACTTTAATATATTTCCTTAAAATACTTTGAAATAAATATTAAAATCTATAAAAATATATCCAATAATGAGTTATAAAAGTATTGTTTGGACTAAAAAGTGCAGGTAATTCAACTTCAATTTTATTTTATTTACAAAGTGAACTTTTTTCACACATTTTATTTCCATATGAATTATTTAATTTCCTTGTTTTTATATTTATTTTTAGATTTAGATGAACAGCTTCTATTTTTAAAAATATACATGATTTTTCTTCAATTAACAGTATAGACAAATGAGCATTTTTAGCCCATAGGTCAAATAAAAGATTAATAATTTATACATATCAGCTGTAAATTCATAAGAACCATATAGATGTCCACCCATAGGAGGTGATTAAGACAGGAAAAGTCACCTATGAATGAAGACACATAAATCTTCAATGTTTAAAACAGTAAGACACAGTTTTTCACTTACATTAGCCCTTAAAAAATAGAAGATCCACTGTTGAAAAGGTACGTATTCCAAGAACTGTTGATAGAAATCAAATATATTTTGATGGGAAGAATTAACATAGATAAATATGTATAATTTTCTGTCACTATACACTTAAGTTACCTGAACAATTAAAGCCTTATTTTCTGATTCCGTTAAGTGTAGTAATAAAGTCTACTTATTTAACAGGGCTACAATATGAAGAAAACCAGGCATATCATATTCTTTGTGTAATGCTTACATATTGCATGTAGCATAGTTGGTAGCCACTATGCTGATTTCCATTTATGACTATGTCTGTATTTTCTAGAAAGAAGTTTTGTAATCTTAATTAAGAAATGCATAAATGTTCAAACCTTTTGTGCGGTAATTTTACTAGTAGGAAATATCCTGAGGAAACAATCACTTACACACACATACACACACACACACTCACATACACACATACTCACATACACACACATATGCACACACAGTCATACCCACACACACTCACATGCACACACACATGCACATACACAGACTCACATGCACACACACACTCACATACACACACACTCACATACACACATCTACACCATAAAATTTTATTACGAAATTATTTTGAGTTTATAAAAATGTTTACCAATAGAATAATATTAAGTAATTCATGGATTTTTTTTATTAAAACTAATTTTGTTATATTTTTAAAGGACTAAAAATATTTTGGTACACATTTCAGGAAAAATAGGATGCTAGCCCTTGAGAACATGTTGATCTTACTCATTGGCTAACTACACCACTCACCTTACTTTGGCTGGGGAGGCATTTGCAGAGCTCTCCTGACATTTTTGTCTAGAGGTGGCATCGTTGTCTCCCTTACCCTCAGAAGCTTCACATTTGTTAAGGAAACTTTAAAAATGTCTTTCTTTTTTGAAATGAGCTAGTGGTATGTATATAGCTACTTTATTATTTTTATCTTATTTGTTCAAATATTTTCTTTTCCTTTTATTCTATCTTATTTACTACAGGCATGGACATTCTATTACACATTCGGAAAAGTACAGAGTTTAATACACTCTATACCCAAATCTATATTCAAAACCTGTTTCTATTTTTCCTTATTTGCATCACTAGCTATACTTTCTTTTTAATGTAAATGATAGATACTTTGACACTTCATTCTAAATATATCAAGCATATAGCTCCAAAAAGTAATATTCTCAAATTTTACTACAATTCTATTATTACAGCTAAAATAATTGAGACGAATCACGTAATATTCCAAAAAACCCACAAATTCTATATTTGAGCATATTCAAATATCCTAAAAGTGTATTTATAGCTTGTTTGTTCACACTTGGAGTCAATCAAGAATCACACATTGTATTTGGTTGTGTTGGTTCTTAAATCTCTGTTAATCTACAATAGACCCAACTTTTTTTCTGTTTACTTTTATGACATAGAAAGTCTATTGCCAGTGGTTGTCCATTTTCAAATTTGTAACATAGAATTGATTTCTTTATTCTCTGAAGCATATTATGTCATTACATTACACAACTTCCTGAATTTATTCAATATGTACATATTGAATTATGAGTGTATGTCAGCCAGAGAACATATAGCTATGACAGAAAAAAAAAATAACCAGAAAGATCTGTCTTTCTTTTTGCTCTAAATATTTTTTTCTCTTTCCTTTTACGATGCAACTCACTCACTTGAAATAGCTGTGTGGATACAGAACTTTTATGTACTACTACTTACTAAATTATATGGGTGTGTTTTTCCTCATCTCAGAATAGCATATCAATAGATGCTATAAAAGCATGAGGTACATTTGTAAAACATTGAATTCGGTTCCAAATACCTCAAAATTTTTCCCTAAAGAGCACTTTTTGAATGACATTAAGACATAGGAATCTAAGTTCATCAAGCAAAGATGGGCGCCTGACTGCTCATCGACTAATCATATATGACTCAAAGAATAGGAATTCAGAGGGTCTGTGTCCAGCTTTGTCATGGGTAAATAAGGAAGGCACCCACAAATCTTATGTAAGTCATAGGAGGAAGTGTGGTTCTTTGCAGTGAACCATTTCCTGGAACACACAAAACTGGGGGGATTTTTTAACCTTTGCTGTTTTCCAGGAGCACGTGTTTCTGGTAAAATTCAACATTGTCAGGAGCAGCCAGAGTGATAAGATAACTTATACAAAAGACAATCCCTAATAACTTAGACATAAGATGATCCCTAATGCAAATGGTGCCTGTGTCTGGAAGAAGCGGTGACACCTTCAGAAAACTAAACTTTTTCCTTAATAATATAGTGCTTTCCAGCAGAGGCAATAGCAGAGCTCAGGAGAGAAAGTCCTGCTCAGAAGCTGAAATGTAGATTAAGCACATAATGCTTGAAGTAGTAGTTTCTTGAACTTATTTGTGAGCACATGCAGAAAGTCTCCTGAGTTAAAAACCACCATCACCACCACCACCACCACCACAACAAAAACAGGGAGGACATTTGCAAAGGTGTAGAGTTTCTGCAGAGCTTCTGAAAACAAGAGCCAGTAAAAAATGTGATGTAGTAATGTTATTACTACAAATGTGAATTCGTTTTTACATAGTTTTGATGACTTGTGGAAGTCTAGGTTACAGTCACATAGAAAAATATTTACCCCTTACCTGAAGCGCCCTGAGTTTGAGATCAAGACAAAAATGATACTAAATGTTTCGACTTGGCATGCCTTGAGGCATAATAGGAAGACTGATATAACACTATCCATAGATGGCAATACCATTATTTTATAGATATGACTGTCTATGTTATGGCATGTTTTATAATAAATATGTTTTGTTTCAGGAAAGGGAAACAACAGAAATATTTGAGATATCTGAAAGAGTGAAGTTTCCCTAGTGCTGTGAGGAGATTACTAAGAAAAAATGGCATGTAATAATTTTATTTGATTAAAATAAGAACTCAATAATAGATAACAAGCTTCAGGCTAGTTTTAGGAAAAATAATTCTTTCTTCACCTTGTGTTATGTTTTGTTTTGAAGACAGGGTCTCACTCTGTTGCCCAGGCTACAGTGCAGTGGCATAATTATGACTCACTGCAGCCCAGCCTTGGCCTCCTAAGCTCAGGTGAGCCTCCCAACTCAGCCTCCCATGTAGGTGGGACTACAGGCGCACATCACTACTCCTGGCTGATTTTTTAAAAAAATTTTTGTAGAGACAGGGTGTCACCATTTTGCCCAGGCTGATCTCAAACTCCTGAGCTCAAGTTATCCTTCTACCTCAGCCTCCTAAAATGCTGGGATTACGAATATGAGTCACCATCCCCAGATGACACTTAACATTCTAAGTAAATTGGACATAATTAGGAATCAGTAATATAAACATTTTAAGGCTCCGATTGTAACCAGCATCCCTTTCAGCATTTTGACAGAAGTTCTGTATCTTCTACTTCAATAATTAAATTTACTTTTCCTCATGCACCTGCATTCAACATTAATTTTAAAAAGATCCTGTCAAATACTACTCTTGAGCTTTTGTTTAATTACTCTTATTAAAATATTTCCAGAAACTACTATGAAGGAATTTACATAATTTATATTCATATATTGAAAATAAAATAGAGAGTTTGCTGAGGTAATTTCTATTGTCTATTGAAAATAGAGTTTTCAGCTATATTATAAGGTAAATTAAATTGTGTTGTAAAGGTCTGGGTGCAAAACTATAATTTTACCATTTTTTCTGGAAAATATGGGTTCGAGTGTCTAATTAATAAGCTTAAAAATGTTCTGTGGTGACATTTAAAAGTTTCTTTAAAAGTGCTTGTATGAAAAATAGTTTTTCTCCATGTCTACTACGTAGTGTTTCTCAAACTTGCTACTACGAACACGAGAAGGTTTTTGAAAATATTGCTTTTTTCATTCCACAAACTCTCTACTAAAATTTTTATTTTAATCTTATCTTTCTATTTTGATAATAATTTGACAATAACCTTATATAAGCATATTCTTTATCAGATACAATACAGCTCTGTTATTTCAGTGCCATGGCTGCCTTTGGGTTTATGATATTTTTGGCTCCAAGTTGTATGATAGGAAGTTAATGAACAAATGAGTTAGAGAAGCTACATATGCAATACATTTGTCCCAAGTGAAGCCCAAATTACATGCCTATGACACTATGGAAACAAAAGTTTGGTAGCATTTTAATGTGAGTAAAATGAGAAATTGGGTCATCCCATGGCTTGGGGTTGACTAGGCCTGTGAAACTCAACAGAAAACTTTATCACAGCAATCATATCATATTTTAATTGAGGTTGGAAATTTACTGTTAACAACACATGTTCTATTGTCTCAAATTTACATTGTTAATTTTAATTTTATGGGTTTATAAGTTGCTTGTGCTTAGCTTACAAATTCTCTTTGGTTTCACAGTTATAAATTCAAAGAATAAATTAGAGTTCATCCCAAGATTTATGTTTTTAAGTATTTAATTAATATCATAATGTAATTTAAGTTGATACTTGGATCAGCTAGAATTCTTTTTAATGTGAAAAAGGTCAAACTGGAGAAACTGTTCGTCAAACTGGAGAAACTGTTCATTGAATCATATATCTTTTTTTCCCTTTTATATGTGCAAGATAAAGAAGAAAATATCTATTAAATTAGAAGAATTATTTCCAAGTATGTAGTTGAAACTACTTGTTTAACATTATGTCATTCTTTCAATCCACACATTTTTAGGAGCTCCTGTTATCCTAATATTATTTACCTCTCAAGAAATTTATTCGAACTTGAGAACAGAAAACAACAACAACAACAAACAACACGTACATTAAAGAAAAAAAAAAAAAAGGCCGGGCGCGGTGGCTTAAGCCTGTAATCCCAGCACTTTGGGAGGCCGAGACGGTCGGATCACGAGGTCAGGATATGGAGACCATCCTGGCTAACACAGTGAAACCCCGTCTCTACTAAAAAATACAAAAAAAAATAGCCGGGCCAGGTGGCGGGCGCCTGTAGTCCCAGCTACTCCAGAGGCTGAGGAGATCCGGCCACTGCACTCCAGCCTGGGCGACAGAGCGAGACCCCATCTCAAAAAAAAAAAAAAAAGGAAAAAAAAGAAAATATTATTTTAAGGACAAATATGTTAGTGCATCAAATAAGTAAATAATTTCTTGACAAACAAGAATTATATACTACTCTTGGAAATATTTTTCGATGAAGACATCCACACAGAGAAATGAATTTACCAGTTTCAATTATTTTATTTGTTGCCAAGACAACACTATAGCCAGTTTCCCTTTTCTGTTTTTTTTCAATTTTTAACATAATATTTATTGAACCTACAATGTTTATTAAATCAAGTATTTTGCCACATGATGGAGGTATAAAATGGAACAGGCCATCACTGTTCTGAAGGATTTTGCTGTTTGGGGACTGGGGAGACTCTTATTAAGTACTAGGGCTTGAATTGATTGTATCACATGCTCCTAAAGTTGGTAAAATTGTGAAATCTCTGCTCATTATTTTCAGTTATTTAATAATTTGTGGTGTTTCAGAATTTTTTATATGTATTTATTTTTACTTCGTTTTAGGGTGTGGTTAAGAGAGAAAAAAGTTGCCATTAAGGAATAAGCAAATAAGTTTTCTGACATGAGGATATAGCACCTATCTCTGAGACCAAAGTCATCTGACCAAAACTGATGCCTCTGAGACTGTAACAGAAGAGTGAATAATGAAATATAAGAATTCTGCACTAACTCTATGGGGAAGAAAACAATGGGTAAGAGCAAAAGGATCAACATCAGCAACTCCTGTTTCCACTGATTTATTTATGAGATGCCGTCTACGTGATTCCAAAATCTCCCAGCCTTTTTCTCCCCTGTCAAGCTTCCCTGTCTCTAAAAGAGATCTTATTCTTCCTGCACAGAAAGAAATAATAATGTATCATTAAAATATTATTATTACATTCGAAGTTACTTACACTCTTTCCCATTCCTATAATTTCCTAGTTGGAAGCCCTCGCACTTGGGAAATTATTTAATGTGGTTTTTTCTTCCTGACATATAAATTGTCACATCATCTTAAATGTTGGGACTTCAGGTTGGGAAGTGGGTGGATCATATTCTTGAGGAAGCTGCCTTCCTTTTATAGATAACATTACCTCCTTGTAAAGGTTGCTTTCTATGTATTATTCTACTTTTTTTCTAAGACTATACCATATAATGAATCTACAGGCTTGACATCCCATTACTAAGATTATAATTATTGAGGTCTTCAATAGAATTTCAAGTCAAATATGTTTTGTTATATGCCTATTTATATTTCACTCTTTGATTCACCTGATTAGGATCTCAAAATTGAATTTTAATTGCAGATTTATTACTTCTTCACTCTCTTTATGTATTAATTTAAAATTTACTTTTTCCTATCTTCATCTTGGTTCGAGGTTATTTCCCTTTCATTTGATTTCTTTGTTTTAATTTACATGTGCATATTTATTACCTGTATATAAGCAAACATAGAATAGGATAGTATGAGTTAATAAATACATTATCAGAATATTTTCTGTATATTTAATATACATTGCAATTAAAATGCACTGTTTAGCTGAACTGTGCCTCCTAAAAACTGTAGCATATAAAGACAGCTCTATGTGAAATATAAAATTATGTTTTTTTCTCCATGTCTATGATTTATTGAAGTAATGTTCTTCAGGACATTTTTAAATTTTTTTTAAATTTATAATTGGCATAATAATTGTACATATTTATAGGGTACAATGTGATGTTTCAATGCATGTAGATAATATAATGATCAAATTGGGATAACTACCGTATCTATCACTTTAAACATTTGTCGTTTTTATGTGACAGGTGACCACATTTAACATATTCTGTTTTAGCTGTGTTGAAATATACACCAAATTGTAGTTTGCTATAGTCATCCTCCTGGAATTATTTTTTTTCTGAGTTTAGATTTTCAGAACACCACAAACTGGAAACCAAATTATTAATCAAATTGACAGAAAAATGTTATTCTTATTAATAAAAATACCATTTTATATGTATATTTGTAACTGCAATGTCTATTGTGAGCTGTAATCCCTTTATGGAGGTAAATATGCAAATAAAATAAGCAAATGGTGAAAAAGCAGCCTTTCAGACTGACTACTTTCTAAATAGATCCAAACTTCCATCCAAATAAGAAGGTGCAATATTAAAATTTTAAGACTTCTAAGTCATTTTGTGGGGGTAAAGGATTAATATTACATTTCAGGAGTTGGATTAGAACAGTGAGTAAAATGAATAAGATAAGGAATTCAAGATCTTTTCTTAAATATATTGAACTGTGATGACCCATGTCAATTAAAATTTTCCAGGTTATGTGACAGACACTATAACCTTTACAAACATAAATTGTGGAGATTTGTATTTTGAATAAGGTTCAACTAAGTAGAAATGATAGCCTCCATAAGGTTATTTACTACTCCTGGAATTTCTTTTTATTAAAAATAAAAATGTTATTGTAATTACAGTAGTGAGTTATATATAATGTCTCAATGGCAATTGTAGTTGATTGTCCCCCAAAATAACATTACTATTCTATATAGCTAAGTTTATTGGTTTCAGCATGACATAAATAGGCCTGTGTTTGAAAACAAAAATTTAACCTCTCTTATTGAGGTTATCCTTTCTATTTACCTCAACCTTATTCATCTTTCTAGGCGTTATCATATAGTGAAAAA
This sequence comes from Mandrillus leucophaeus, assembly GCF_000951045.1. Taxonomy (NCBI): domain Eukaryota; kingdom Metazoa; phylum Chordata; class Mammalia; order Primates; family Cercopithecidae; genus Mandrillus; species Mandrillus leucophaeus. The sequence goes on from NW_012108230.1 coordinate 1,396,344, forward strand.
TACTGAAATATACAGATAAATATTATTTATAAATATCACAGCCACCATTTACTGAGCCATCACCCACCATGTGTCAGGCATATTAAGGATGTATCATACATCATTTCCAACACTCTGAACAGCACACAGTGTAAATTTTGTTATCTCCACTGAAATTTCCCCCAGTGATTATAAGCAAACTGAGCTTAAAAGATGCTAAAGTGGCCAAGTACATAGAATGAGTGATTGACATGGATTCAAAACCAGACTTGAAAACTCAATCTCTTTCTACCAACAAAAGTTCCTTAGAAAACAAATAAGTCAATACAAAACAATTGGGGATAGTCCCTACCTTTCAATGGCCATAATATTGTGTTTGATATTTAGAGATCTCACGACAATAATGTGGATACTCCTGCTCAAAAATGTTTGTTTACTTTAATTATCAGTTCCATAAAGTATTTTACATTTATTTATAATTTGTTCTGAAATTAAATCTGCATATTAGGGAATGTCACAATGTGGTCTGACGCACGTTGGAAGACTCCGAGACCCTTTTAGTAGGTCCAAGAGTGCCTCAGTTTGTTTTCAAGTACTTATCTGTACATAGCCGGATCTTCTTTATATACTTCAACTAGAACAACATAACAGACTGAGTTCAGAAAAGTGGAATATTCAGTTGTTTTCTACTGAGCCAATCGTTAAAGAATTTCACAAAAATACAAAGCAGCACAGATCTTCTCATTAAACTTACTTTTGCTTTGCAGAATAACCTTTGTCATCAAAATGTTACTTTTGTTAATATTTATGTATATATTATTACTATTTTAAAAATTTAGTGAATTGCTAGGAAAACGAGTGAGTCTTTTAAAAATTTTTCAATTTTTATTTTTTAATTATTATAATTTTTTTGAGACGGAGTCTCGCTCTGTCCCCCAGGCTGGAGTGCAGTGGCGCGATCTAGTCTCACTGCAATCTCCTTCTCCAAGGTTCCTGCCTCAGCCTCTGGAGTAACTGGGACTACAGGCGCCCGCCACCATGCCTGGCTAATTTTTTGTATTTTTTTTTTTAAGTATAGATGAGGCTTTACCGTGTTAGCCAAAATGGTCTCGATCTCCTGACCTTGTGATCTGCCCACCTCGACCTCCCAAAGTGCTGGGATTACAGGCGTGAGCCGCTGCACCAGGCCCCAGTTTTAATTTTTAATATGGTACTATCAGTAGATACAACCTGCATAAACTAAAGCTCTTTGGGGCCTTCCATGACATTAAAAATATAAGTGGTCTCAGGATAGAGAAGTTTCAGGACTATCACTGTACATTTTTGTAACATTTATTTTATTTATTGTTTTGCTAATTTATCTTTATGTAGTTGCTGCTTTATAAAATGTAAACTCCTTGATAATAAAAATGTCATTTGTTTTATTTGCTAGTGTGTTTAATGCCATGATGTGCATAACTGGCATGTAAGAAATATTTGGAGATTGTTGATTGGCAGAGATTAATTAAATTACCCTCATCATTACATAGGTAATTAAGCTCAGAGCAGAAATTAAAACTGAGATTTCTAGTAGTATTGTGTGTCACAGCTAGAAAACAAAATCTGTCTCTAAAGTGGGAGGATTTCATATTTTAGCATGGGATTTTACACGGGATCAATTGGATTTTTTCTCTAGGGACATTGGAATGGAGACTAGGCAATGCCGTGTAGCTTAGCTATGCATGATTGACCTGCAAAGCTGTGTATCCACTGTCTGTATTTGGGATTCGATTCTTATTGGAGGGATGCCTTGATGAGCCACATCAAATATTTCAACTTCCTCCTGGTAAGTGTCCCATTCATTTTAAAGCCCAAGCTTAGGGAATATAATTATGGCATTCTTACAGAGGTATGAATTTGTTTGCTATAGAGGTGATATTTACTTTCAAAATCTAAATTTTTAAATATCCACAATTAGGTATTGGCTGAAAGAAATTTATGTATAAAGATGAACTTTATTTAAGAAAGTGTATTTAGACTTCTCTATAGCTGGAAACCATCTCAGTCTTTCTCTTAATATCTTGTCTTCTTATATTTATTTGTGTGCCTATGTTTGCATCTCATTTCTCTACATGGCTGGTGTATTAGTCCATTCTCACACTGCTATGAAGACATACCTGAGACTGGGTAATTTAAGAAGAAAAGAGGTTTAATTGAGTTACAGTGTCACAGAGTATACAGGTAACATGGATGAGGAGGCCTCAGGAAACTTACACTCATGACAGAAAGCAAAGGGGAAGCAGGCATAATCTTCACATGGTGGAGTAGGAGAGAGAGAGAGAGCATGAAAAGGGAAGTGCTATACATTTTTAACCAACCAGATCTCCTGAGAACTCGTTCACTATCACAAGAACAGCAAGGGGGAAATTGTTCCCATGATCCAATCATCTCTCATCAGGTCCCTCCCCCAACATTGGAAGTTACAATTCCACACGAGATTTAGATGGGGACACAGAGCCAAACCATATCAGTTGCCTTATATTATTAATTACGTGTGGCTCATCGAAGCATCCCCCCAATGGGAATCGAATCCCAAATACAGACAATAGGTACACAGCTTTACGGGTCAATCATGCATAGCTAAGCTACACGGCATTGCCTTGTCTCCATTCCAAAGTCCCTAGAGAAAAATCCAATTGATTCCATGTAAATGAGTTATCTACTCTCTCTATACCATTCTCTGAGCCTAGGGTGGTGGCATGTTTAGGTTGGGAGCGGGAGTGTTTTTTTACGTAAAATGTAAAGCTAAGTGTATGTTCTTTATGAAGGAATGCAAAGAAGTAGATATATGGGAAAGGTCTGTACCTTTAGGACTCCAAATTATCAAATCCTTCAAAAGATGTTAGATCTTTATATAAAGTGATAGGGAATCCTTACTGATTTATGAAACATCAATCCCCAAATTATATAAACTTTTGCTTTAGTGGTTTTAATACTACTTGCCATAAGGCCTCTGGGAGATTTGATCAAAAACAAAAACGATATCGTAACTACAGTAGTGAGTCATGCATAATGCCTAAATGGCAGTTTTAGTTGGTTGTCCTAAAAAATAACATTACTATTCTACATAACTAAGTTTGTTGGTTTCAGCATGACATAAATAGGCCTTTGTTTGAAAATAATTCAAATGTAACTATACACATACATATTGAAACTTTTCAGGATACATTTTTACTATGAATTTGCTGTATCTGAAATGTACAGAAATATACAAGGCAGATTTTTATATAAAGCATAATATGAGGGAAATTATGAAATTTCAAAATAAGCTTTCAGTAGCATTGTAATATGCTTTTGTAGAAACAAAGTTATCCAGAAGGCACAAGAAGTCGCAGTGTGTCCTAAGTCAGCAATGCACAACACCTAATTTATTTTCCCACAAGTTTTATGTCTAGAAGTTACATAATAGCTAAGAAGGAGCTTAGAGAAAAGCTTTAGAATAAATGAAACTAAGAGCTATAGGTTGTCATTACAATATTCTTTAAGAGCTTATCATTGTCCTGCAATAAATATATTGCTAAAAAATTTGTTCAATAAACAAACCTTGCAATAAGGTGACACTGAGGCACATAATCACATACTTTTAATACTGTTTTCTTTTTTTCTTTTTTGCATGTTCAAGTTCACTTTATTTTATTTTATTTTATTTATTATTATTATTATTATACTTTAAGTTCTAGGGTACATGTGCATAACGTGCAGGTTTGTTACATATGTATACTTGTGTCATGTTGCTGTGCTGCACCCATCAACTCGTCATTTACATCAGGTATAACTCCCAATGCAATCCCTCCCCCCTCCCCCGCCCATGATAGGCCCCGGTGTGTGATGTTCCCCTTCCCGAGTCCAAGTGATCTCATTGTTCAGTTCCCACCTATGAGTGAGAACATGCGCACAAGAATACTGTTTTCAAAAAATATTCATGAAATAAAATGTCGAAGTCCTTTCTACATTCAAGTTATTAAATAAAAATTGACTACAAAAAATATATTGCACATTGGTTCTGTTCACTATTAAGAATCCAGCTTAATAAGAAAAATGAATATAGAATCTATATACAATATAGTAATCATTACAATTCGTGTATGTAGCTCTCCTTGTTTCTTGTTGTCGAAGTAAGTAGTAATGATTCTGCATGATATATTTTTATATTGTAGACTGCTAATGGGAAGATACGAGCACGTCAACTTTTCCTTTGTGGGAGAGGTTAGGAGACTGAGTGAATGATCAAAAGTGCTGCAACACAACACAGAGATTAGCTGAGTCTGGAAGGGGAAGATAATCCATTGTGCTGATGATAAGTATCCTTCCATTAGAGACAGGTGTTAGTTTGAGTTTTGCACTGGGTTGGAGAACTCTAAGAAATTTAGACATTTAAGTTATTTTTCTTATTCAATTTTCATTAAAGAAAGTAGCTTTAATGTTTTTTGTTTGTTTGTCAAAAAAAGAAAAGAAAAGAGGGCCAGGCACAGTGGCTCACGCCTATAATCCCAGCACTTTGGGAGGCCGAGGAGGGCGGATCACCTGAGGTCAGGAGTTCGAGATCAGCCTGGTCAACATGGTGACACCCTCTCTCTACTAAAAATACAAAAATTAGCCAGGTGTGGTGGCACACACCTGTAATCCCCTCTACTTGACAGGCTGAGGCAGGAGAATCACTTGGACCTGTGAGACGGAGGCTGTAGTGAGTTGAGGTCCCGCCATTGCACTCCAGCCTGGGTGACAGACAGGAGTCTGTCAACAAACAAACAGACAAACAAACAAACAAAAACTCTGTTATACCAATTAGTAAGTTACTATATATGTGAAAGAGAAATCCACCAACAGTGTATAAGGGTGACAGAATCAAGGCTGGTGTATGGAAGGAGGGGAGGTTAGCTAATGGCATTTACTTAGAGGAAGAGAGAGCAGGAAATATTTTTTCCAACTATGTGGTTCCTGATACAAGATCTGAAAATATGATAAGGTTTGACTTGCCAAAGTAGGGCAACAGCTTGCCAATGGAACAATGGCTGCTTCGTAAAACCATTTGCTCTGAGTTCAGATAGTAAAAAACTTTTCTTCTATTTTCCTTGACTCTCTCATGCGTGATCTTGGATTCTCTGTATTTTCCAGTTTGGGATATCACCACCTCTATCAGTTAGAGTTCACCTGGTGTAATAAACAACCTATAAAATTATAGTGATATAAATAAGTAAACTCTATTTCTGTGTATAACAATAGTCCTGGTAGTCCAGGTTATCAGGCAGCTTTGCCCCATGAAGACATTCACAAAATCAGACAATTTTCCTCCTGGGTTCCTACTATTCAATAGTTTGTGCCCTTGTGTACTCAGTCAAAAATAAGCTGCTTCCACATCTTCATTCCAGCCCATGGGAGGGGAGAAAAGACTCACCCATACAAAAAAGCTTAACTCAAATCACCCAGAAATAGCACCCAATATGTTTACTCACACACATTGTTCCAAACATGAGGTAGATATGCACACTCAATCAGAGGTAAGCCAGGGACATACAGGTTTTAGCTGGATGGTCAAATGTTTAGATAAAGATGTATTTATAGGGAAGGAAGAAAATAAATTTAGGGAGAAAAGCACTACTTGTCTGATTTCTGATTTCTTCAAGTTATCTTCTATTCAAGTTGGATTTGGCTATGCAGTCAGTGATTTGCTTTCATTATGCATTTCCTGACCATAGCCTTATCCCTGGTTCTATTTTTATCACCCCATTACTATCTTTCATCCTCTCATACATGCTTTTTTCTTTATTTTCTGATTCCACTCCCACTTCTCAACCCAAAATTTTGCTGTAACTTCTTTCAGCGGTATATTTTGGTACCTAGTACAGTGAAAGTGCTGAGTGTTAAGGTTTCATTAAAGGAAAAATATACATTTTATATAATTGCATTAAAAAGATTACTTACAGTTAAGTAAATTAAAAAGGATATCATGTACATAATGCATTTGATTTGGAAGTTGAGTTTTATAACGTTTAAAAACTGTAACAATATAAGGATAAAAGATAATTCTAGATGAAAAATTCATACATTAAAAATACTATTGTAGAAAAAGTACAAAGTTTCTATAATAAAGAGAAAGTAATGCACTATGTTGGATTCTGTGCATGCAATACATTTTTATTGTGCATCAAGTATATTTATACTGTTTTGGCTACTGGGCTTCAATCATGATCAAAATAGCTAAAACTTATTGGCTCTATGAATTCAGCATTCTACTGGGGTAAGAGGGATAATTAATTAAAAATACTTAACAGTGAATTACTCATTAGGTTAGAAGGCAAGACATCAAACTCTGCTACTTTCCATAGATATATCTGGTTCTTTACTCCTCATAAACAGATGGAAGATTTTCCTCACTCCTTTGAGATTATGCATAAGAAAATGATGTATAGACATATTCAATAACTATTATAGGCATATTCAATAACTCATACACAATTTCCCATGTTCTCTTCTTTCTTTCTACTGCTGACGTAACTGGGTAAACAGAAGGTGGTGGTAGAATCTTAGTTTGATAGATCATCCATCAGCTGAATCCAAAGGAACTACAATCCGCTGAGACTCCCTGCAGACCTACATGGGATTTCAGAATGATCTTGGTTATTTAAACCACTGAGATTTGAGACTGATTATCACATTACTATAACTTACTTACACTGTTTGAAATAGGCATTTTCAATTCAAAACAAACAAAGAAAACCAAACAAAAACAGGTGAGGGAAAGGAGAATAAACAACAACAAAGAGAAGATGATTTGCAGTTCAAAACAGGTGGTGAATAGAGATTTTCCATCGACTATGAGACAGATGAATAATAAATGAAGGTGAGGGAGATAGCAATGAAAATATTTGGGGGAAGACAGTCCAGACTGAGGAAATAGCCTGTGCAAAGGGCCCTAAGGCAGGGATTTTCCTTGCTTATTCTGTGTATAGAAAGGCCATTTAACAGAGTGACCAGGCAATTGACTGACTGAAATCAACAAGTGGATTATTGTTGGTGGGTAGATCGTACATGGCCTTTTTGTCATTGTAAGGATTTTGACTACTTGTCTGAGTAATGATATTAAGTGACAAAATAGAAATTGTATTTTAAAGGAATCACTCAGACTGCTGGTTCATATAAAAAGTAAAGTGGGACAACTGCAGTCAGGCTAATTAGGAGTTTGTGTGTGTGTGTGTGTATGTGTGTGTGTGTGTGTGTGTGTGTGTGTGTTTCTTTAAGTTCCTAGATACATGTGCAGGATGTGCAGGTTTGTTATATAGGTATACATGTGCCATGGTGGTTTGCTGCACCTATCAACCCATCATTTAGGTTTTAAGCCCCGCATGCATTAGGTATTTGTTCTAATGCTCTCCCTCCCATTGTCTCCCAACCCCCAACAGGTCCGTGTATGTGTTGTTACCCTCCCAGTGTTCATGTGTTCTCATTGTTCAACTCCCACTTATGAGTGAGAAAATGTGGTGTTTGGTTTTCCGTTCCTGTGTTAGTTTGCTG
>NW_012108230.1:1403923-1412374 GCF_000951045.1 Mandrillus leucophaeus
CATCAAACTCTGCTACTTTCCATAGATATATCTGGTTCTTTACTCCTCATAAACAGATGGAAGATTTTCCTCACTCCTTTGAGATTATGCATAAGAAAATGATGTATAGACATATTCAATAACTATTATAGGCATATTCAATAACTCATACACAATTTCCCATGTTCTCTTCTTTCTTTCTACTGCTGACGTAACTGGGTAAACAGAAGGTGGTGGTAGAATCTTAGTTTGATAGATCATCCATCAGCTGAATCCAAAGGAACTACAATCCGCTGAGACTCCCTGCAGACCTACATGGGATTTCAGAATGATCTTGGTTATTTAAACCACTGAGATTTGAGACTGATTATCACATTACTATAACTTACTTACACTGTTTGAAATAGGCATTTTCAATTCAAAACAAACAAAGAAAACCAAACAAAAACAGGTGAGGGAAAGGAGAATAAACAACAACAAAGAGAAGATGATTTGCAGTTCAAAACAGGTGGTGAATAGAGATTTTCCATCGACTATGAGACAGATGAATAATAAATGAAGGTGAGGGAGATAGCAATGAAAATATTTGGGGGAAGACAGTCCAGACTGAGGAAATAGCCTGTGCAAAGGGCCCTAAGGCAGGGATTTTCCTTGCTTATTCTGTGTATAGAAAGGCCATTTAACAGAGTGACCAGGCAATTGACTGACTGAAATCAACAAGTGGATTATTGTTGGTGGGTAGATCGTACATGGCCTTTTTGTCATTGTAAGGATTTTGACTACTTGTCTGAGTAATGATATTAAGTGACAAAATAGAAATTGTATTTTAAAGGAATCACTCAGACTGCTGGTTCATATAAAAAGTAAAGTGGGACAACTGCAGTCAGGCTAATTAGGAGTTTGTGTGTGTGTGTGTGTATGTGTGTGTGTGTGTGTGTGTGTGTGTGTGTTTCTTTAAGTTCCTAGATACATGTGCAGGATGTGCAGGTTTGTTATATAGGTATACATGTGCCATGGTGGTTTGCTGCACCTATCAACCCATCATTTAGGTTTTAAGCCCCGCATGCATTAGGTATTTGTTCTAATGCTCTCCCTCCCATTGTCTCCCAACCCCCAACAGGTCCGTGTATGTGTTGTTACCCTCCCAGTGTTCATGTGTTCTCATTGTTCAACTCCCACTTATGAGTGAGAAAATGTGGTGTTTGGTTTTCCGTTCCTGTGTTAGTTTGCTGAGAATGATGACTTCCAGCTTCATCATGTTCCTGCCAAGGACATGATCTCATTCCTTTTTATGGCTGCATAGTATTCCATGGTGTATATGTGCCACATTTTCTTTATCCAGTCTATCACTGATGGGCACTTGGGTTGGTTCCAAGTCTTTGCTATTGGAAATAGTGTTGCAATAAACATAACTGTGCATGTATCTTTATAGCAGAATGATTTATAATACTTTGAGTATATACTCAGTAATGGGATTGCTGGGTCAATTGATATTTCTGGTTCTAGATCTCTGAGGAATCTCCAGGCTGTCTTCCACAATGGTTAAACTAATTTACACTCTCACCAATTGTGTAAAAGCGTTCCTATTTCTCTACAGCCTTGCTGGCATGTGTTGTGTCTTGGCTTTTTAATAATCGCCATTCTGTTTGGCATGAGATGGTATACCATTGTGGTTTTGATTTACATCTAATGATTAGTGATGATTAGCTTTTTTCATATGTTTGTTGCCTGCATAAATGTCTCCTTTTGAGAACGGTCTGTTCATATACTTTGCCCACTTTTTGATGGGGTTCTTTGTTTTTTTTCTTGTAAATTTATTTACATTCCCTGTAGATTCTGGACATTAGGTCTTTGTCAGATGGGTAGATTGCAAAAATTTTCTCCCATTCTGTAGGTTGCCTGTTCACTCTGATGATAGTTACTTTTGCTGTGCAGAAGCTTTTTAATTTAATTAGATACCATTAGTCAATTTTGGCTTTTGTTGCAATCACTTTTGGTGTTTTAGTCATGAAGTCTTTGCTCATGCCTATGTCCTGAATGGTATTGCTTACGTTTTCTTCTAGGGTTTTTATGGTTTTGGGTTTTACATTTAAGTCTCTAGTCCATCGTGAATTAATTTTTGTATAACGTGGAAGGAAGAGGTCCAGTTTCAGGTTTCTGCATATGGCTAGCCAGTTTTCCCGACGCCATTTATTAAATAGGGAATCCTTTCGCCATTGCTTGCTTTTGTCAGGTTTGTCAAAGATCAGATTGTTGTAGATGTGTGGTGTTATTTCTGAGGCCTCTGTTCTGTTCCACTAGTCTATACAGGTACCAGTACCATGCTGTTTTGGTTACTGTAGCCTTGTAGTATAGTTTGAAGTCAGGTAGTGTGATACCTCCAGCTTTGTTCTTTTTTCTTAGAATTGTCTTGGCTATTTTTTTGGTTCCATGTGAAATTTAAAGTAGTATTTTTCTAATTCTGTCAAGAAAGTCGATGGTAGCTTGATGGGAATATCATTGAATCTGTAAACTACTTAGAACAGTATGGCCATTTTTATGATACTGATTCTTCCTATCCATGAGCATGGAATGTTTTCCCATTTGTTTATGCCCTCTCATTTCCTTGAATAGTGGTTTGTAGTTCTCCTTGAAGAAGAACTTCACATTCTTTGTAAGTTGTATTCCTAGGTAGCCTATTCTCTTTGTAACAATTGTGAATGGGAGCTCATTCATGATTTGGCTCTCTGCTTGTCCATTGTTTGTATATAGTAATGCTTGTGATTTTTGCATATTGATTTTGTATTGAGAATTTGCTGAAATTGCTTATCAGCTTAAAGAGTTTTTAGGCTGACAGGATGGGGTTTTCTAAATATAGAATCATGTTATCTGCAAACAGAGGCAATTTAGCTTCCTCTCTTCCTATTCTAATATCCTTTATTTCTTTCTCTTGCCTGATTGCTCTGGCCAGAACTTCCAATACTACGTTGAATAGGAGTGGTGAAAGAGGACAATCTTGTCTTGTGCTGATTTTCAAAGGGAATGCTTCCAGCTTTTGTACATTCAGTATGACATTGGCTAGGGGTTTGTTTTCTCAGTACCACATGGCATTTATTCTAAAATCGACCACATAATTGGAAGTAAAACACTTCTCAGCGAATGGAAAAGAATAGAAATCATAACAAACAGTCTCTCAGACCGCAATGCAATCAAATTAGAACTCAGGATTAAGAAACTCACTCAAAACGGCACACTACATGGAAATTGAACAACCTGCTTCTGAATGACTCCCGGGTAAATAACGAAATTAAGGCAGAAATAAAGAAGTTCTTTGAAACTAATGAGAAAAAAGAGAAAATGTGCCAGAATCTCTGGGAAACAGCTAAAACAGTGTTAAAAGGGAAATTTATAGCATTAAATGCCCACATTGGAAAGCTAGAAATATCTCAAATTGACACCCTACCATAACAATTAAAAGAACTTGAGAAGCAAGAGCAAACAAATCCAAAAGCTAGCAGAAGACCAGAAATAACTAAAATCAGAGCAGAACTGAAGGAGACAGAAACACAAAAAGCTGTGTGTGTGTGTGTGTGTGTGTGTGTGCGCGCCCATGTGAGTGTGTGTGTGTGTGTGTTTTAAGATGATGTCTTACTCTGTCCCCTAGGTGGGAGTGAAGTGGTGCAATCTTTGCTCATTTCAACCTCCGCCTCCAGGGTTTAAGCGATCCTCTAATTAGGAGATTATTATATTAATCATGTGAGAGATGATGGTGGCTCAGATTAGAACAGTAGCATTAGAGAGGGTGACATGGGTCCTGATGAATTACATTTCACAAAAAGAGAGTATTCAAAATGACTCCCGGCTATTTTGGCCTACAACACTTGAAGAAAGAGAGGAGGAAATTGAGACAGAGAGACAACACAACTTTTTAAAAATGCTTTGCTGAGAAAGAGGAGTACACAGATGGAGGATTGCAAGAGATGCAGGTCAAGTGTGCGTGTGTGTGTGCGTGTGTGTGTGTATATATAAAGTTTGAAAGAAATAACACTATATTTTTGTGCTGATTTAAATGTTGACGGAGACAACCAAAATAAATTCTGAAGACAACGGAAGTGTGTGTGTGTGTGTGTGTGTGTGTACACACACACACACACACATATAGGTATCAAAATACCTATATGTATCAAAATGTGAAGACCTTAACAACACCCAAAATTAAAGATAATTTACCTGCAAAGAAATGTCTATTAGAAAAAAAACACAAGAATCGATGGAATCAAGAAGGATATTCTTATAATACTTAGTTAGGAAAGATAAAGTAATAGTTGATAAGTTTTACTATATTACAGTTACAAAATTTTTTATTGAAAGATTCAGCTGATAAAATAAAAAGCTACAATTTATAAAACATATTGGCAACCCATATATCTGAAAGATATCCACAATATGAAAACAACTTCTATAAATTAATACCAAAAATGAAAAATGGAGCTAAATATTTATGAAGAAATTTGAAAGAGGAAGAATAAAAGTAGTGATTGAACATATGAATAAATGAAATTCAGCCTCATTACTCATGGGGAAATATAAATTAAGACTTCCATGAAAAATTGTTTTCTATTTATCCCAGTATCAAAAATTCAAACATCTGATTACACCAAGTGGTGGAAAGCGTATGTATCAATTTCTACTTTTGTACATGACTGGAAAGAGTTTGTATCAGTGCAACCATTATTTTAAAAGGTTTTGAAATTACTTTATTCTCCATTATTAATTTTTTGTTACAGTTTAATTATAATTCTTTCAATGGTTTCCTGGAAATTCTAAAATGTATTTGTAGCAATATACTCTATCTGAAATTATCAATTTTACTATGTCCCAGATAATAAATGTAGAACGGACCAATCATATTTACTCCAGCCTTTTTAGATTTTTTTTCATATGTCTAAATTCTAACAATTTATGTTATAAAGCCCACAAACATTGTTACTGTTGTTACTTCAAACATTTTCACTCCCGTGCTCATATACCTGCATGTACCCATATACATTTATGTTTTTTTCTGTGCTGTTTATTTCTAATTAGAATTCTAGCTGGTATCATTTCCTTCAGAGTGAAGAACTTTATTTAGTTGTTCTTGTAATGCAGGTGTGCTGGTGATGAATTCTTTTAGCTTTTGTGTTTTTTTTGAGGTACAGGTTGTTTCACCTTAATTGAAGGTTACTTTCATCCAGTGTAACAGTCAGGGTTGACAGGTGTTTTTTTGTTATTGTTCTTGTTTTTGTCCATTTCAGTAACTTTGAAATGAGGTAAAATCTGTAAAATATCTCAAGGTCCTGTCACTTAGAATATAAAAATATATATTTGGATAAACAGGAGATTATAGGATTCCAAATACATTTAATTAAATAATGGCTCAAATACTGAAATCTGCTGAGTAGATAGTTGTCCTTTCCTTGTTGGTCCTCAGTAGAAAACTGGATTCTGTTGTTGTTGTGGTTGTTATTCGTTTTGCTACTGTATAACTGTGTTACAATTAATATTTTATATTGTTTCATGTTGCATTTTATAGAGCTGTGTATCATAAACTATTTTTTTTTATTATACTTTAAGTTCTAGGGTACATGTGCATAACGTGCAGGTTTGTTACATATGTATACTTGTGCCATGTTGGTGTGCTGCACCCATCAACTCATCAGCACCCATCAACTCGTCGTTTACATCAGGTATAACTCCCAATGCAATCCGTCCCCATTCCCCCCTCCCCATAATAGGCCCCCGGTGTGTGATGTTCCCCTTCCCAAGTCCAAGTGATCTCATTGTTCAGTCCCCACCTATGAGTGAGAACATGCGGTGTTTGGTTTTCTGTTCTTGTGATAGTTTGCTAAGAATGATGGTTTCCAGCTGCATCCATGTCCCTACAAAGGACATTCCCTATTTAATAAATGGTGCTGGGAAAATTGGCTAGCCATAAGTAGAAAGCTGAAACTGGATCCTTTCCTTACTAAAATTCAAGATGGTTAGAGACTTCAATCTTAGACCTAAAACCATAAAAACCCTAGAAGAAAAACTAGGTAATACCATTCAGGACATAGGCATGGGCAAGGACTTCATGTCTAAAACACCAAAAGCAATGGCAACAAAAACCAAAATTGACAAATGTGATCTAATTAAACTGAAGAGCTTCTGCACAGCAAAAGAAACTACCATCAGAGTGAACAGGCAACCTACAGAATGGGAGAAAATTTTTGCAATCTACTCATCAGACAAAGGGCTAATATCTGGAACCTACAAAGAACTCAAACAAATTTACAAGAAAAAAACAAACCACCACATCAAAAAGTTGGCAAAGGATATGAACAGACACTTCTGAAAAGAAGACATGCATACGGCTAACAGACACTGAAGAAATGCTCGTCATCACTGGCCATCAGAGAAATGCAAATCAAAACCACAATGAGATACCATCTCACACCAGTTAGAATGGAAATCATTAAAGTCAGGAAACAACAGGTGCTGGAGAGGATGTGGAGAAATAAATTCTTAATAATATTATGGAATGTAAGATTTAAACTTTTAAAACAACTATTATATAGCATGGCAGGCAGAATAATTTCTTCTCAAAAAAAAATGTCCCCTTATTCATACCTGGAATCTGTGAATATGTTTATTTATATGGCAAATGAAGCTTTACAGATGAGATCAAAGCACAGATTGAGATGAAGAGATTATCCTGGATCATAAGGCTGGACCCAGTGTAATCACCAGGGATCCAATAAATGAAAGACAGAGTCAGGAGGATGAGAGTCAGAGAGATTTGAAGATGCTGCTTCTCTGCTGGCTTTAAGAATGTAGGAAGGGGCCATGAACTGAGGAATACAAGAGTGGCCTGCAGAAGATGGAAAATATGAAAGAAGGGATTCTCCAATAGACCCTCTAAAAGAAACACAGACCTGTCAACACCTGGACTTTAGCCCAGTGAAACCCATTTCAGACTTTATACCTCCCAAATTGTAGAATAATGACTTTAGTTTATTTTAAGCCACTAAATTTGCATATATTAATTTTTTTGAGCTCTGATGTGGTGAGCATATAAGAAGGAATGTGAAAAGAGAATGGAAAAGAGACTTTCATGGAGGTTTGTAAAAACAGTATCAGGATTGCCATGACTTTCTCTTCACTGAGCATTAGCGTTTTATCTAATTTGTCCACAAAAAGGGAATATATATACACACATATACGCATGTTTACACACATATACGTGTATATATATACACACAAAAAAAAATTCGTTTTTTAAAAAAAAACACATAATTAAAAATGTTGAATATATATGTATATATGTGTTATTCTCTCTATATAGATATACACCTAATTATTTTTAAATAGCACACATAATTTCTTTTTTAAAAATTTAAATATGTATGCATATGTGTGTGTGTGTGTGTGCACGCACACGCGTGTGTATAGAGTTGACCCTTGAACATGTGAGTTTGAACTGCACAGGTTCACTTACATTGAGATTTTCTCTCTCTTCTGCTACAGCTGTGATATAGCAAGACCAACCCATCCTCTTTCTCCTCCTCATCAACTCAACGTGAAGACAAGGATGAAGACTTTATGATGATCCACTTCCACTTAATGACTAGTACATATATTTTCTCATCCTAATGATTTTCTGAAACCCATTTTTCCCTAGCTTACTTATGCCATATTTTAAGAATATAGCATATAATACACATAACATACAAAATGTGTGTTAACAGAATGTTTACATTGTCAGGTCAGCGGTAGGCTATTAGAAGTTAAGTTCTGGGTCAGTCTAAGTTATCCCTGAATTTTTGACTTCATGGGGGTTGGTACTCCTACCTCCAACATTGTTCAAGGATCAACTGTATGCAATACATGTACCCCCCTCACCCTTCCAACACACACATTCTCCAAAATTGTCAGGGTATGTGGGCAGGCTGGAAACTTATACTGGTTTTCTATGTTGCATTCCTGAGGCAGAATTTCTTTTTTTCTGGGAAACTGCAAATGTTTTTGCTTGTAAGTTCTTCAGCCTATTGGAACAGGCCCACTTAAATTATTGAGCTTAAATCAAACGTTTAAAAAGTTTAAATTTTATTTATTATTTATTTTAAAAATTGTTTGATAACAAGACATCACGTGGAACACGATGTTTTGAAGTACATATACAATACAGGATGGTCTAATATAGCTAAATAACAAATGCTTTATCTTACACAGTTATCATTTTCACCATAAGAACATACAACATCCACCCTGTTTACATTTTCAAGAATAAAATATATTATCGTTTATTATAATCACCTTGCTGACCAACAGACTCCTTGAAATTGATTTCTCCTATCTAACTACATTTACATTTACTTTGGCCAATATCTCCCCAAATCCCAAACCCTCCTAACCACCCCAGGTTCTGGTAATCACCATTCTACTTTTTACCTCTATGTGATTAATGATTAAATG
>NW_012108230.1:1413199-1415364 GCF_000951045.1 Mandrillus leucophaeus
AGAGGAAGATTAGTATATAATATATAATATGTATATCACATTTTCTTTATTCATTCAGTTATGGACACTTAAGTAGATTACATCTCTTGGCTACTGCAAATAGTTCTACCATAAGCATGGAGAGGTGATATCTCCTCAACACACTAATTTCAGTTCCCTTGGATATCGGCCCAGCAGTGGGATTGCTGGTTCATATAATAGTTTTATTTTTAATTTCTTTAGGAATCCCATATTGTTATCCATAATGGCTGTATCAATTTATATTTCAATCAACAAGCGTGCAAGAGTTTTATTTTCTCCACATACTTGTAAGCACTTGATCTCTTTAAAGTTTTTAATAATAGCCATTCTAATTGGGGTGGGTGATATTCATTGTGGTTTTAATTTGTATTTCTCTGATGATTATTGATATTCAGCATTTATTCATGTCTGCCAGAAATTTTTATGCCTTTTTATGTGCAGTGTCTATTTAGGTTTTTAGCCTATTTTTATTTTAATTTATTTGGTTTTTGGTAATACAATTTTAAGTTTCTTATATTTAAGCCTTCATTCATTTTGAGTTAATATTTCATACAGTGAGAGATAAGGGACAAACTTTATTCTTCTGCATGTGGCTATCCAGTTTTTCAACACCATTTATTGAAGAAGTTGTCCTTTACCCATTCTGTATTCTTGGTACCTTTATTGAAAATTGGTTAACTGTAAATGTGTAGATTTTTTTCTGGAAACTTTTTTCCTGTGCCTTTAATCTACATGTCTATTTTTATGTCAGTACTATGCTGTTTTGGTCACTATAGCTTTGTAGTATACTTTGAAGTAAGTTAGTGTGTGGCAAGTCTAAATCTTTTACTTAACATCAACTGACTATAAATGTTAATCACATCTAAAGACACCTTCACACGACCATTTAGACTAGTGTTTGAATAATGCCTGGATTTCATAGCCTAGCCAAGTGGACACATAAAATGAACCATCACAGTCCACTCCTTGTCAATTTGTCACACATACACGTCTCCTTAAACCATATTTAATTTCCAGATAAAGATAATAGCAAAGAATACTTCTTTCTGACATAATACAATCATCTTGCATAACCCTGAAAATCCACTAACTCTTTCCCCAGAAGAGAATGAAAAGGCCTTGGGTGGTGTTTTCTCTGATATCATGTAACTCAAATGCAATAATATAAAGTTAATATTTAAGTAGTATGTTGCAAAATTAATACAACTTTTTTATAGAAAGGGATAATGTAAGAGAAAGCAAAGGTATTTGTGTGCATGTGTTTGTCTGTATATGCACACACAGTCACACATATGTATACACATATATATGTGTATATATATACACACATATTTACAATTAAATCATATTTACAATACAGTAAAGTTTCAGTTCATGTTTCTGAAGCAGTCCTGTGGTCTTAGCTGGTAATTATAATTGCCTTCTTCCACTATCCATTCCATGTTACATTTGTCTTCAGCAAGCACCTCAGCTAGTTGTGGTTCTTTGTCGAGTGGCATAATGCAAACCTTTATTTCTTAAGGGTCTGTGTCTTTTTTTTTGAGATGGGGTCTTACTCTTTTGCCCAGGCAAAAAATAGGGCCATGAGTGCATGGCCCTATCAGAGCTCGCTGTAACCTTAAATTCCTGGGCTTGAGCAATCCTTACACCTCAGCCTCCCAAGTAGATGAGACTACAGGTACATGACACCACACCAGGCTAATTATTTTGTTTTTTATATTTTGTAGAGGTGGGGTCTTGCTATGTTGCCCAGGTTATTCTTGAACTCTTGGCCTCAAGCAATCCTCCCACTTTGGCTTCCTGAATTGCTGCGATTACAGGTTTGAGCCACTGCACCCAGATTTTCATCAACTTTTAATCACAACAGGATATGGTAGTACTCAGAGGTCCTAAGGAATCTCCTGTATTGTAGTTATATTCTTCCTTACTTCAATTGCAGAAGTCTAATTTCCCTTAGTATTAAAGACCAATCACCCTGCAAGTATAGTAGCTCCTTTATTTGCTTGTTGATTCAGAGTCATGAGAAATCCAAATCGAATGAGCAGCAGTCTTGATTTCCAGTTCAATAAAATCATTGTTCTTTCTCTTGGTGCACTTCTTAGCTTTGGAATGAAAACTTCTGGACCAGTAGGCCATAAAGTTGC
>NW_012108230.1:1415414-1417656 GCF_000951045.1 Mandrillus leucophaeus
ATATATGTGTATATATATACACACATATTTACAATTAAATCATATTTACAATACAGTAAAGTTTCAGTTCATGTTTCTGAAGCAGTCCTGTGGTCTTAGCTGGTAATTATAATTGCCTTCTTCCACTATCCATTCCATGTTACATTTGTCTTCAGCAAGCACCTCAGCTAGTTGTGGTTCTTTGTCGAGTGGCATAATGCAAACCTTTATTTCTTAAGGGTCTGTGTCTTTTTTTTTGAGATGGGGTCTTACTCTTTTGCCCAGGCAAAAAATAGGGCCATGAGTGCATGGCCCTATCAGAGCTCGCTGTAACCTTAAATTCCTGGGCTTGAGCAATCCTTACACCTCAGCCTCCCAAGTAGATGAGACTACAGGTACATGACACCACACCAGGCTAATTATTTTGTTTTTTATATTTTGTAGAGGTGGGGTCTTGCTATGTTGCCCAGGTTATTCTTGAACTCTTGGCCTCAAGCAATCCTCCCACTTTGGCTTCCTGAATTGCTGCGATTACAGGTTTGAGCCACTGCACCCAGATTTTCATCAACTTTTAATCACAACAGGATATGGTAGTACTCAGAGGTCCTAAGGAATCTCCTGTATTGTAGTTATATTCTTCCTTACTTCAATTGCAGAAGTCTAATTTCCCTTAGTATTAAAGACCAATCACCCTGCAAGTATAGTAGCTCCTTTATTTGCTTGTTGATTCAGAGTCATGAGAAATCCAAATCGAATGAGCAGCAGTCTTGATTTCCAGTTCAATAAAATCATTGTTCTTTCTCTTGGTGCACTTCTTAGCTTTGGAATGAAAACTTCTGGACCAGTAGGCCATAAAGTTGCAGGAACAGAAGGTAAAAAATTTCCTAGTGGAGCATTAGGGGTTACAGTGAAAGTACCATTCTTATTTCTACTCTATCGATTCCTAAACCAATAAATGCTGGCTATGGAAGAAACAGCAATTTATATGGGTCTCAGATTTAGAACATAGAGAGCCTCCTGAAGGAATAACATTGCCCCAATCCTGCAAGATATTTCCACCTAGCTGTCAATGTAGCTGAATCTTCAAAGGGCCATTCTGTCAAGCCAGCTGCTTCAGAATGGCGGGGAATATGGAAAGATCAGTGAATTCTACTACAAATTTGAAAAGAGCAGGCAAATGTAACAATGCAGTAAAAGCATCAAATTTCCCTATCCCCTAAAAACAATAACTGTCAGCATTTTTTGTGACCTTTTTCTACAAATGTGTTTTGTCTGCTTTTATTTATTCTTTTATTTTTTTTTATGGCTTACATATGTAATCTCAGCACTTTGGAAGGCCATTGCCTGCTTTACAATTTGTATTTTATACATAGATTGTGTGCTGTCTTTAATCTATAGTCATCTGTCAATTAACAAAAAGGATAAGTTCTCAGAAATGCATTTTTGGGCAATTTTGCCATTGTGTGAACAACATAGAGTAGATTGGCCAAATTTAGATGATATAGACTACTATATATCTAAGATATATGGTATAGCCAGTTGTCCTAGGTTACAAACATGAACGGCATACTTCTCCTGAATGTTATAGCCTATTGTAACACAATGGTAAGTACTTAAGTATCTAACCATACAAAAATATGGTAAAAATGTGGCTTACAGATAAAAGGAACACCTGTATAGGGCACTTACTGTGAGTGGAGCTTGTAGGAATGGAAGTTGCCCTGGGAGTGTCAGTGAGTGCGTGGTGAGTGAATGTGAAGGCATAGGTAGGATGTTACTATACATTATCGTAGATTTGCAAAGGCAGTACACTTCAGCTACACTACATTTATAAAAAAATTTCTTCAATAATAATTTATCTTAGCTCACTGTAACTTTTTTACTTTATTTACTTTTTAATTATTTTCAAATTTTGACTACTTTGTAATAGCATTATAGCTTAAAACACAAACAACAAAAGTTACTTTATATTTTTATTCTGTATTTTCAAATTTTATTTTTTTATTTTTTTACTTTATACTATATTTTTATTCTACAGTTTTTAAATTTATTTGTTCAATTTTCATTTTTTACTTTCCAAATTTTTGTTAAAAACAAAGACACACACACATTAGTCTAGACCCACATAAAGTCAGGATCATCAGTATCATTGTCTCTTACCTCTGTATCTTCTCCCTGGAAGGTCTTCAGGGACAATAACACACAAGGACCTGTCGTCTCCCATAATAATAAGGCCTTCTTCAGAAATACCTCCTGAAGGATC
>NW_012108230.1:1418346-1420663 GCF_000951045.1 Mandrillus leucophaeus
TAAGCACATCATGAAGAATGGGGTATCCATCCTCTCAAGTCATTTATCCTTTGACTTACAAACAATCCAATTACATTATTTATTTTTAAATATATAAGTAAGTTATTATAGACTATAGTCACCCTATTTTGCAATCAAATAGTAGATCTTATTTATTCTTTCTATCTTTTTGTACCCATTAGCCATCTCCACCTGCCTTCCAACCACCCGTAAGTTCAATTGTTTTGATTTTTTGATCCCACCAATTGGTGAGAACATGCAATGTTAATCTTTCTGTGCCTGGTTTATTTCACGTAACATAATGATCTCCAGTTCCATCCGTGTTGTGGAACATGACTGGTTCTCATTGTTTATATGACTGAATAGTACTTCATTGTGTGTATGTACCACATTTCCTTTATTCACTCATCTGTTGATGGACATTTAGGTTGCTTTCAAATCTTAGCTATTGTAAACACTGCTGCAAGAAACATAGGAGGCCGGTTACCTCTTCAATACACTGATTTCCCTTCTTTTGGGTAGAAAACCAGCAGTGAGATTCCTGGATCATATGATAGCTCAGTTTTTTGTTTGTTTGTGTTTTTTTTGAGAAACTTCTAACTCTTCTCCATAGTGGTTGTACTAATTTACATTCCCACTGACAATGTACAAGGATTCCCTTTTCTTCACATACTCGCCAGCATTTGTTATTGCCTGTCTTTTGGATGTAAACCATTTCAACTGTGGTGAGGTGTTATCTCATTGTAGTTTTAATCTGCAATTACCTGATGATCAGTGATGTTGAGCACCTTTTCATATGACTGTTTGCCATTTGCATGTCTTCTTTTGAAAAAAAACCAAAAAAGTCTCTTCAAATGCTTTGTCCATTTTTGATTGAATTATTAGTTCTTTTCTAAGAGTTGTTTGAGTTTCTTATAAATTATGGTTATTAATCCCTTATCAGAGAGGCAGTTTTTGCAAATATTTTATCCCATTCTGTGGGTTGTCTCTTCACTTTGTTGATTGTACCATTTTCTGTGCATAAGCTTTTTAACTTAATGTGATCTCATTTGTCTATTTTTGCTTTGCTTGCCTGTGCTTGTGGGGTATTGCTCAAGAAATCTTTGCCCGGTTCAATGTGCTGGAGATTTTCTACAAAGTTTTCTTGTAATAGTTTCACAGTTTGAAGTCTCTTTGGTTTAAGTCTTGAATTCATTTTTATATATGGTGAGAGATAGGAGTCTAGTTTCCTTCTTCTGCATATGTATATTCAGTGTTCCCAGCATTATTTATTGAAGAGACCATCTTTTCCCCAATGTATATTCTTGGCACCTTTGTCCTTCCTTTCAAGGCAGTGGATTCCTTTCTGGCCCAGGGTGTTTCTAGAAATGTCCTCTGGGAACTAGGGTCTGGAATGCAGGCCTTATGACTCTGACTGGTGCTCTATTCTGTTGTGGCTGAGTTGGTATCCAAAATGCAAGACAAAGTCCTCTCCGGTCTTCCCTCTCCTCTCCTCAAGTGGAAGGAAAAGGTCTCTTTTAGAGCCTGGAGCTGGGAAGCCAGGGGTTAGTGGAGGGGTGACACCAGCGTTCCCTTGGTTGCCCCAACTGGTGTCTCAGATTGTCACCTGTCCCCTCAGTCCACTGTCTCTGGACCTAGTTCAGCCCTAGAACTCGCCTATGAGTTGCAATCCTTGTGGCCTAGACTGCCTTTGAAGTTTACTTAGAGACAAAAGAACTTTGTTTGGCCTTAGATGACAAGGTTTTCCAGGCACTCAAGTTTGGACCACTGGGATTGGCAATTCCCCTCTGGCAAGGGCTGGTTTAAATGCTCCCTCCTTGGGAGGGCATCAGCTGAGTTTAGTCTAGTTTTCCTTTCTTCTCTAACAGGATAACACTGAGTTCAACCACTCAGAATTGCTGTGTTCTCCTCCCTCAGCACCCAGAGACACTCCCCACATCACACTCTGCTGCTGGGGTGGGGGGCGGGTGGCATAGGTGATTCAGGACTGTTTTGTCTATCTCTTCACTGCCCGTTTCAGTAATATGATGCTAAAATCA
The DNA here is from genome assembly GCF_000951045.1 of Mandrillus leucophaeus. NCBI lineage: Eukaryota > Metazoa > Chordata > Mammalia > Primates > Cercopithecidae > Mandrillus > Mandrillus leucophaeus. The sequence continues at coordinate 1,420,386 of NW_012108230.1, forward strand.
GCTACTTTTGCTCACCTGATTTTTGGTTCTTATGAAGGTTTTTTGTTTGTTTGTTTGTTTGTTTTCCTGTGTAGGTAATTGTTAACTTGGTGTCTTTGCTGGGGAGATGACCAGTGGAGTTTACTATTCTGCCATATTGTTCTGCCCCTCCTGGAAATCATTTCTTGACACCTGACTATGGACGCTCAAAATGGTTATCAATACAACTGAAATTATCTTCCTTGTGTTCAAATTTATAGTGATCATGGAGTGCAGATATTAAATAACATAAGTGGAAG
>NW_012108230.1:1421783-1427963 GCF_000951045.1 Mandrillus leucophaeus
TATACATGGAATCAAGGTTGAGCACAAAAGAAGATGAATCAATAATAGAGGAGTTTATTTAAGTGTTACAGGTAATACTGCCTACCATCTAATAATCTGCATATGTTTTTATATGAATATGGGTTTTTTACATTTCTCATTGGGTCTCAGATTCAACATCTTACCACGGGGAGTAGGATTCTAGTGTCTGCAGATAAGAAATTTTATTATCACAGGGCTTGCAAATCTAAGAGCACTGTTTCATTTGGTGATGAATTGGATAGAAAACTATCTGTTTAAAGTTATAGGAAAATATGGGTATGATGGACTGGCTAAGGGATACAATGTAAGCCTTTAAGTGAAACTTTCCTTGATATATATATTACAAATAATGCCATTACTCAATATTTACTTCTGTGGTACTCTTAGAATCTAAGCCCTGCATAGGATGCCACACCATGCTGGAAATAATGGCATGGCAAACTTTCCTAGTGCATGTTAGATAACTTAGTCCACATGGAAATAATTCTGTGGGATGTATTTCTGAAAGTGTAAATGCAGAGTCTAAAGGTTTATCATTTTTAAAATTTTCATAGTACCTCTGGATGCTAAACAAACTTACATTCCCTCAACATCTTGTGAGAGCTTCAACTGCCTCACCTTTGATAACATGGGTATTATCAGTCTTTACCATTTTTGCTGATATAATCATTATAGTTTTAATTTTCATTACTCTGCTTCATATCCTGATTGAGCACGTTTGCATGTATTATTCTTCTGTTTGTATTTTTAAATTCCTCTGCATCTCCTTGACTTCTTTACATTGTTTTACTTTTCTTCGCAATGTTTTTTATTTTGCTCTTTATAATGAATCCATGTTATTTTCGAGTCTGAAGTCTTTTCAAGATTTTCACCAAATCCGCATGTATGTGGATTTAAACCTGCTTATGGTTTCCGTTATTATAAATAATTTTTTTTTTTGCGTGTGACTGTGACTGCATTGCAATCTGTGTGTGTGTGTGTGTGTGTGTGTGTGTTTACTGTGGTTAAGTCTCATCTTTTATTTATTTTGCACTATCTTGTTAAGTGATCTGCTAAGACCATAAAATGAATTTGGAAGTTTTCCAATAATTGGTATACACTAGAATACTTCTAAAAACAGCAGAATTTTTTATTCTTGAAATATTGATGGCAGTTCCCTTAACATCGTGTGCTGGGATGGAATTTAGGTACACTTCTTGCTGTGTTTCTTATCCAGCTTTAGCAATAATACTTTGCTGGGTCTATTTTTTTTAGTTGTGTGTTGTTCCAGACAATTTGCTCTTTTCTGGTATCTTTTTCATTTCTTCCTACCTGCCTAACAGAAATACTGAGTTACTGACATCTAAACCTCGTGGTTGTATGGGTTTTCTTGTCCAGAATTACATTTCACATGGTTTATGCTTTTCATCCCTGCCAGTCGGCTTCCCTCTGAATTAAAATTTAACTGTGAGTTTTTGAAATTATACTTTAAGTTCTGGGATCTGCATGTGCAGAACATGCAGGTTTGTTGCACAGGTTTACACGTGCCACGGTGCTTTGCTACACCCAGCATCCCGTCATCTACATTAGGTCTTCCTCCTAATGCCATCCCTCCCCTAGCTGCCCAACCCTCAACAGGCCCCAGTGTGTGATGTTCCCCTCCCTGTGTCCATATGTTCTCATTGTCCAACTCCCACTTATGAGTGAGAATATTCGGTGTTTGGTTTTCTGTTTCTGTGTTAGTTTGTTGAGAATGTTGGTTTCCAGCTTCATCCATGTCCCTGCAAAGGACATGAACTCATCCTTTTTTAATGGCTGCATAGTATTCGATGATATATATGTGCCACATTTTCTTTATCCAGTGTATCAGTGATGGGCATTTGGGTTGGTTCCAAGTCTTTGCTATTGTGAAGAGTGCTGCAAGAAACACACGTGTGCATGTATCTTTAGAGTAGAATGATTTATAATCCTTTGGGTATATACCAAGTAATGGGATTGTTGGGTCAAATGGTATTTCTGGTTCTAGATCCTTGAGGAATCACCACACTATCTTTCAAAATGGTTGAACTAATTTACGCTTCCACCAACAGTGTAAAAGCGATCCTATTTCTCCACATCCTCTACAGCATTGGTTGTTTCCTGACTTTTTAATGATTGTCATTCTAACTGGTGTGAGATGGTATTTCATTGTGGTTTTGATTTGCATTTCGCTAATGACCAGTGATGATGAACACTGGTTGGCCACATAAATGTCTTCTTTTGAGAAGCATCTGTTAATATCATTTGCTAACTTTTTGATGGAGTTGTTTGTTTCTTTTCTTGTACATTTGTTTAAGTTCCTTGCAGATTCTGGATATTAGCCCTTTGTCAGATGGATAGATTGCAAATTTTTTTTCCCATTCTGTAGGTTGCCTGTTCAGTGTGATGATCGTTTCTTTTGCTGTGGAGAAACTCTTTAGTTTAATTAGATCCCATTTGTCAATTTTGACTTTTGTTGGCATTCTTTTTGGTGTTTTAGTCATGAAGTCTTTGCCCTTGCCTATGTCCTGAATGGTATTGCCTAGGTTTTCTTCTAGGGTTTTTATGGTTTTAGGTCTTACATTTAAGTCTTTAATCCATCTTGAGTTAATTTTTGTATAAGGTGTAAAGAAGGGGTCCAGTTTCAGTTTTCTGCATATGGTTAGCCAGTTTTCCCAACACCATTTATTAAATAGGGAATCATTTTCCCATTGCTCTTTTTTTTTTTTTTGTGAAAGATCAAAAGATTGTAGATGTGTCCGTTATTTCTGAGACCTCTGTTCTGTTTCCTTGGCCTATATATCTGTTTTGGTACCAGTACCATGCTGTTCTGGTTCCTGTAGCCTTGTAGTATAGTTTGAAGTCAGGTAGCATGATGCCTCCAACTCTGTTTTTTTTTTTTTCTTAGGATTGTCTTGGCTATACGTGCTCTTTTTTGGTTCCATATGAAATTTAAATTAGTTTTTTCTAATTCTGTGAAGAAAGTCAATAGTAGCTTGCTGGGGATAGCGTTGAATCTATAAATTACTCTGGGTAGTATGGCCATTTTCACGATATTGATTCTTCCTATCCATAAGCATGGAACGTTTATCCATTTGTTTGTGTCCTCTCATATTTCCTGGAGCAGTGGTTTGTAGTTCTCCTTGAAGATGTCTTTCACATCCCTTGTAAGTTTTATTCCTAGGCATTTTATTTTGTTTGTGCTTGCTATTCTTTCTCTGTTCTGTTTCTAGAGAGATGATTAGGAGATGTACATCAGGGAGAATATAGTGGTTAAGCAGATTTAACCTTAAGGCACACTGCTAAGATAGAAGTTAAGACTGTGCTACTAATTAGGTTTTTAAACCTGAAGTAACACAACATAACTGTGTCTCAGGTTCTTCAGTAGTTAAGGGGATAACTAAGGAAGTCTTAGTTCAATACTTCATTAGTTGCTGTAACTCAACTAGTGTTACCTCATATTACTATTATCATTTTATAGGAGGATGAAAGATTGAGTGGGGATAAATTATTGCAGTCATGTAATATTTTGTTACACATAAAACTTAATCCTCAAATTCATATTTGTGGAAATTTATAAATATTTTCTATTGTTTAACTGCATTTTCGCATTTTTAAACTTAACTGAAATATAGCCCATATTAAAGAAAATGCAAAGAACATATATGCTTAATACATTATCATAATTCAACTAACTATGCAACTGCAACATGTTCAAAAAATAAACTGTTGCTAACATCTTAGAAGCTTACTCATGCCTTTTTTCAGTTGCTACTCCTTTTTTTGCCTCTGCCTCTAAGGTTTCTTTATTTCAACTCTTAACTCTGTCATCCAGTTTTGCCTGGTTTTGAGCTTAAAATAAATAAAATCATAAGATGTTCTTTCTTTTATGCCTGGCTTCTTTTACTCAACAGTATGCTTTAGTCTATAGCTGTAGTACATTAATTTTCATTGCTGCATAGTAACATTCCATTGTATAAAGATAACAACATGCAACCATTCCACTAATGGTAAACATTTCAATTATTTAAATGTGTGGCTATTATAAACAAGACTGCTATTAATTTTATATGTCTTTGGTGCACATATGTATGTACTAAGATATACACACAAACACATGAGTGAAATTGCTATGTGGTAGCATACATACATATGTAGCATACATACATATGTTTAACCTTAGTAGACAAAACTACATTCTTTTTTCCAAAGTGTCACTGTTGTGCTGTCAGTGTTTATGGGGTTTCTGTTTCTGCAAATCCTTGCAAACAGTTGGTTTAAATATTAATAATTCTGATTTACATATTAGCATATAACATTGTGATTTTGATTTGCTTTTTATAATTTCTAATCAATTGTTCACTTTTTCGTACATTTGTTAAGTTTTTGGGTGTCCTCATTCAGGACAAGCCTATTTTGACACCTTGCCTAAATATCTATGGGATATAATTTTTCCATTTCTCATTGCTGTGTGGGAGTTATTTATAGTTCCATAACTCTTTTCAAATTTATGGATTCCAAAATGCATATTCCATATTTACAATATTGATTTTTGCAATTGGAAAATAATTTTTTCATTTATTTAAGTTTTCTTTAATTTTTCTAAATTTTTAAAATATTTTTTCTATAGAGGTCTTCAACATATTTCATTATGTTTCTTTATGCTTATTCATATTTTTAAAGGATATCTTTTAAAATATCCTTTAAAAATACTTTATATATGAAATTTTTAGGTGGTGTCCAATTAGGTTTCAAGAAGGCAAATGTGCTTCAGATGTTTCTTTTAGGAGAATCACATCTATATTGTGGAGGGCATTTGCAAAGTAGTGGAGAAGGAGAATTGAAGTAGAAGGTCTTTACAACAAGCTAAGTGGTGGATAGTTAGGGCTTGATATAGAGAAGTAGGAATTAATAAGTGATGAATATGAGCAGAATCTAAGAGTCTGAGTCCATAGAAATTGGCATCTTTTGACTGTGAAGAGTGATGGATAGGATGAAAGGTGAAAAGTTACTTTCCTCCGCAAAATTCCATCATTTATTTTCTCCTGGAAGAATAAAATGATATTGCTGTTCAATGGGAGTCAAGGGAAAGTAGAAGAAGACATGACTATGTTTTTACAAATGTTCCTGGCCGCCACTTTTCACATTCTTTTTTCTGATGTGCTCACTGCCTATGCACTCAAAAGAAAAATTAGTTAAATTTTTTCTCCTTCTCATTGTGCTTAGTCTCTGTTCATCATGAGAAATGCTCAGCAACTGTAGTCATAAGGGGAAAGCTTTCAATTAAAGTTTCAATGATGGGATAGGAACTGAGAAGTCTGTTGAGTTTTCTGCCTAGGAGTACCCTTGGAAAAGCCACTGCTATGCACAACCAGCACTGGGAATCGCAGATCACATGCAATCATAGGAGTTGCCCTGGAGACAGAAGCTCAGCACATGTTCTGGTACAAGGAGATTACAGTGTTGTGCAAAGCAAAGGGATGAATGATGCCCAACTCTCTAACATGGGCCTCAGTTTTCACATTGAGGTGGAAATGAGCTAGGAAGCAGATCCACCATAAATTGAGAAAGAGGAGAAACAGGTTGAGCTTTTAATAACCCCATAACCTGCCTCATTGGGATGGAAATGGAAAGAGATCCTCATGGAAACATAAATAAAACATGTCATTATCTAACTTGAACCAAAAATTATTTTCTCCCCTACTACCTCAATTTTGCCCAGATTGGATTCTATTTTATTTCATTATTTTTCCACAGTAATTTACTTAAGTAAAACCAGGATTTATTTTATTCATTTCCATTTCAGTTGCTAAGTCCAAGAAATGTTCATGGTTTCAAAAATATGACAGAGGATGATTCGGTGAAATTGCACAACACATTATTACCTGATGTACGATCATTGATTTTGTATACTAGCCTTTATCCCTGGCTACTGATAATTTTGGCTTTTGAAGATTCAAACACAGAGACTTGTAAACACTTTAGTTTTTATCCTTCCTTATCATACTCATACCTGGGACAGAAAAGTATCATTTAATATTTTAAAAACATTGTTACAGTACATGTGTTTATTTATTTATTTTTAATTATTATTATACTTTAACTTCTAGGGTACATGTGCATAACGTGCAGGTTTGTTACATATGTATACTTGTGCCATGT
>NW_012108230.1:1428978-1430501 GCF_000951045.1 Mandrillus leucophaeus
GCTAATATCCAGAACCTACAAAGAACTCAAACAAATTTACAAGTACATGTGTTTAAATAACTCATAAGAGCAAGTAATCATACCTCATGTCATCTATTTTTCAAAAATGTTTTATGTATTTCCACCTGCTTCTTCCAGATGACCTTTAGCAAAACTTTGTGAAGTGTCATTGTGGCTGTTGTCTTAGAAAGATAGTCTTGTTGTTAAGATCAGGTTTTTAGGCTTGCAATATGACAAAATGATGTGCATTTGTTTAGAGGGAGACTTCAGGATACAGTGAAGTGTTTTACAGATGTTTACCATTTTTATTCTTATTAGATTTTTGAAAGCCTTTGGTTTAAAATTTTCTTCTTTTTATTCAACCAGCTCTTTAAATTTCCCATCAATTCTTGTTAAGAGTGCGTATTGTATATCTCTCTATACATTTCATGCATTTCTGTATGAATTGTGCTATTTTTATAATTTTTCTATTTAGTCTATATATCCAATATGACTCAATGTATACATGGATGTCATACATAGGTAGTGATTATTTCCTCTTTTATTATTAATAAATTCAAATTTATTTCAATGTGTTATGTCTTTAATACATAATATTCTAAACAATACTGAGTCCATTTTTTATATTTTAGAATTCCTAAGTTATAATTACACATAAATTAATATTTTAATTGATGTTTTGATGTACACAGTGTTCTTTTACTGTGCATTGTGATATTTATTATCCAAACTATCCTTTCAAATGTGTTTTATTCTCCTCAATTTTATATGTTAGTGAAGATGTCCTTTAAACTTAGCTATTAAATGAAATAAATAAACTAGGAATCATTACACGCTCTTTCTCAAATAAGCCATGCTGCTTTTCCTCCTCAATGGTTCTTAAATTCAGTCTTTATTTTCTTTCCCACACTTTTGTCCAGGGTAGATGCTCATCATCATCTTTCCTGGATTGTTGGCTCAACTTCTTAATTGTTTTTCTTCTCTCATGTCCTGCCAGACTCATACCTGTCCTCTAGCCTGTGGCCAGAGTGCCTCAACTGAACATGCTACTTAATTTCTGAGAATTTTTTTTAAAAACCTATCTATAAATGACTCTCCTTTTCTTGATTCAATGTTCTTCACAAAGGGGTGACAAGTGTGATTAAATATTGATGTCCCCACCTCTCAGAGCCACAGCAAGGGTCCCATGGTTGCTGCAGTGCCTCAGTTAAGAAAAGCTTCATACTTACCTTAGTGCATTATGCAAGCTTCCTCATTTTCTGAATATTGCTTGACATGAATAAATGTGGAAAGCATTAAATTAGAACATTAAAAGTTCTTTTAATGGCATAGAAATCTTTCCAGATGAGGAGGCACAGCTAAACTATGTAATACCCTTGTGCAAATCTGTAAAAAGATATCACTTAGCCCCAACAGATGACTTTTAAAAGATGCCACAAGTAGATAGCAGGTATAATTGATAGTATCTTTGTGGAAAGAAAGAAAAAAAGAAAGAAAGAAAGAAAGAAAGAAAGAGAGAGAGA
>NW_012108230.1:1430717-1500884 GCF_000951045.1 Mandrillus leucophaeus
AAAGAAAGAAAGAAAGAGAAGGAAGAAAGAAAGGAAAGGAAGGAAGGAAGGAAAGAAGGAAGGAAGAAAGAAAGAAGAAAGAAAGAAAGGAGGAAGAAAGGAAGGAAGGAAGGAAGGAAAGAAAGAAAGAAAGAAAGAAAGAAAAAGAAAGAAAGAAAGAAAGAAAGAAAGAAAGAAAGAAAGAAAGAAAAGAAAAGAGAAAAGGAAACATAGTTTCTTATTACTTCTCTAGGCCAGATTCAGCTCCCTGTCAAGTTCCAGGAATTGGGGCAGTTTTATAAACTGCATAACCATGAGCAGAGGCTAAACTCCCTTTACCTGATCTCTCGGTGCATTGCCTTTCTTTGAGGTATTCATTATGCTGTTTTACAAATTATGTCTTTTCTCTTTTTGTCGTCACTGCTTTAGAAAAACCTTACTCTGTTTCCTTATCTATCCACAATTTCAACTCATGTTACTTTTTCCTTGAGCCCAACCTTGCTTCCATCAAATTTAATGTGTAATACTATCCTAGCCATTATCATGCCATTTTCTGAAAATAGTGTTTGTGTTTTCCAAGGGGTGAAAACACTATAAAGTTACACTACTTCTCAATCCAGCAATTTTACTCTTAGTTATCTACCCAAGAGAAATGAAAATATTTATCCACACACACTGGTACATAAACTTTCTTGTCAGCATTATTGATAATTTTTACAGTAAAAACAATCTAATCAAGTGTCACCTGGTGAATGAATAAACAATTTATCCATATGATAGAATACTACTGAGCTACGAAAAAGAACAAACTGGAGATACATACTACTATATATATATTTATGTGTATACTATACTACTATGTGGATGAACCTCATAATTTTATACATACTGAAAGAAGCCAGGTACCAGAAACCTCATACTGTAAGATTCCATTTATATAAAATGTCCAGAAAAGGTAAATCTTTAGAGACAGAAAATAGACTGATGAATGACTTGAACAGTGGAGAGGGACAGTGACAGTTAATGTGCATATGGTATCTTAGTGAAGTGATGAAACATTCGAAAACTGATTTATGACAATGGTTTTGAAGCTTGGTAAATTTACTAAAATATCATTGAATTCTACACTTGAAATGGTTGAAATATATGATCTGTAAAAGATGCCTCAGTTAAGTTACTTTTTGAAACTTAGATTACTTGCCTTTTCATTATTGAAGTTTGAACCAGCAGCCCAAGATCTTGCTTACGGACAATGTTTTGATGCTTATATCTCTATCAATCTCTACTCAATGTTTTCCTCAATTAAAAAAAAATTAGTTATTACTCTTTTGTTTCATTTGTTTATAATACAAATATAGATGCCTTATTTCCAATTTGATAGATATTTGGTTAATATTAAAAAGTCAGACATGATTATAATATAGTTGCATAAATACAGTATTTTTTTAACTAGTCACAATTCATTTTGTGTTTTCCCATTGTTGAAAAAAAGTTTTTTTTTTTTGGCAATCTCTAAAATAAAAGATTCTGTAATAAAATGAAGTTTGCAAAATTGCATGATATAGTCCTTTCTTGAAAGATTCATAACAGGGACTAGTGTATATTTTTAGGAATTTTGAGTCAGAAGCTTTACATTTCTTTCTTGTTTGACTGTTGCTATAATAATGCTAGATTTTTAAGAGTCAGAATTATAGTAGTACACAATAATATACACAAATTTTTCAATCACACATCTGAAGACCTATTAGATGTGGATCTAGTTGCTTTTTATACATCATTCGTTTCTGGACCTGAGTGAAGGGACAGATCTACTTGAGGCAGGATCTTTTCCTGGTGAATAAAGGGAGACAAGAGACTATAATACACCACACATAAGAAACTTTTGCTTGGATGTGGCATATATTATGTTCATGAATGAGAGGCGTAAATCGAAGTAATGAGGAACTTTATCTTACCCAGGATGAAGTCACAGCAAGGGAGGGAATGAAAGAAAGATATGTGATGTCCTATTCAGAGTTTTCTTACTTTTAAATGGATCTCACTACCGTCTTTTTCACAATAAAATTTTGAATCCTAGATTCATGAATTCTATATTGAGAAACGATGATAATGTGAAATTTTAATTCTTATCTCTGAATGCATATTAAAATCCCAAGTAGTGTTTTTAAAAAGATTGATAGCCACGTTCTACCTACACAGATTGAAACAATCTTGAGGGAGAGAATTCAGGCATTGGTATTTTAAAATTCCCTTCATTTAATCCATGAACACACATGAAAAGGTTGAGAGCTACTACTGTGGAGAAATGGAAAGTGGCAGAATATTTTTCATATTCTTCATTTGAACATTTCTAACTAGAATTCAATGTTTTTATATTCCCTAAGCTTAAGTTCATTTTACTTCAGGCATATCTGAATTTTAGTCTCTATTTAGAGAAAGAGTGCTGATTATTGAAGTTTGATATGGAGCTTTATTTTAGCCTTATCGGGATTATATATTCCATTCTCCTTGGAGCGAGTCTATAGAGAAGAACACATGATAAATCACTTTGTATAATTTTCAGTGCCTTATATTTCTCTGGTACATTTCTACATGGAGGAGAGAATATATTTTGGGCCATAGTTACACTATGATTAGGTATTATGTCTTTCAGGAGAAATAGGAAGCACAATATGGTTTCAATGATCTATATTTGCATAATTTTTAAAAAACTGTATCGCCAAGGAATTACAACGTTATTTCAGAAGTTCCACAAGATGGTAAACTTTTGTAGCCCCAAACACTATGGGAGACTCCTATTTTTTACGATAAATTAAGCATCTGTTTCTTGGCTTGAATATTATATATATTGCTTTTTAAATTAGTTTTCAAGCATTTTGACTATAAAACATTATTTAATAACCTACATTTAATAAGTCAGAAACATTCTATTTATCTTATCACCTTGTTCATATTTATGATTTGAAATTCTTGGGGACTAATATATAACATGGTGATTCAGAGTATAGGATAATAAGGAAATGAGAAGCCTAAATCATATTAAAGCATATAAAGCAATACAAAGGGAAGAATCAATACAAAAGAAAAGCATAGTACATAAAGCAGGATGAAGTAATCAATAGCAGTGTATTGTAGCATACAATTGCAGATGAGTACAGGAAAATCCACTTGAGTTATGTAGTGATACTAAAGAGCTGCAAATTTCCTCTGCATGTTGGCATCAGACAAAGGGTTCAGGGAATTCTGAACAATATTAGAAAAGTTTAACTATTACCAAAGAATATCAAAGCTCTAAAAGTTTCTGAATATTTTTAAAAATAATATTTGAAAATAGTTTTGCTTTTGGGCCACCAAAGAAGAAAAACAAAGTGTCTGGATTCTAAGATCTAATAAGATTCTAAGATCTAATAAGATCTAAGATCCATGTTAGGATCCTAGGATCCTAATCTCTAACTTTACCCTGTGGTAGCCTAATTTTATGTTACCACAGGATGAAATTGGATATTACTAATTAGTTATTACTTATTTTCTAAGGAATTAATATGAATTATTCCAGTTTCTTACTAGTACACTAAAAAAAAAAAAATCACACGAAAATTGGTGGACTAAAACCACAGTAACTGTTTAACTCTTCTTTCCCATGTTCCTAGGAGCTGGCTGTTCTCAGTTGAGTGGTTCTCACTCAGAGTCTTGCTTGTGGTTCCATGGAAATGGCGACTGAACTTGGAATGATTTCAAGGTTTTTTCTCTCACATGTCTCCATGTAACTTGAGCTTCTTCACATTATGATAGTTGAATTTCAATAACAAGCATCCTAAGGGGACCAAGCAGAAGCCAGAAGGTGTATTCCTATTTAGGACCTAACTTTGGAAATCACAGCATGTCACTTCCTTCCTGTTTCAGACATTCAAGAGGATATATAGAGCCCATTCTCTCAATGAGAGGAGTGTAAGCATCACATAAAAACATGGAAGATGGAAGATCTTTTGGACACTATCTTGGAAGTGTAATCTGCCACATGGATCTTAAATTTCCTTTTATATTTTCCCTTGGTGTGGGCAATAAAATATTTACCTAGGCTTATATAATTTATACATCACAATTTTCCCGAAGAATTTTAACAAAGGAGTTTTGGATACACACAGGATGTGAACTGTAGACATTTTCCTAAGAGTTTACCTAGTTGTTCAAGGTATGAGAAGGGCAGCTGCCTTTGTCTGAGATCCCAACACATATCACTCTTTCTTTCTCTTACTCATTAATATGCAGCCTTAGTCTTTTAGTTCCTCGGAAATTTTAAGCTGGTTATCACCTCATGATTTCTGCTTATATTTGTTAATTTATCTACTGGATCTTTGCATAATGTCTTAATCAGCTTGGGCTACCATAATAAAATACCATAGGCTGGGTGACTTGAATGACAGAAATTTATTTCTCATAGTTGTGGAGACTGAAATTCTAAGATCAGGGTGCCAGCAAAGTTGGATTCTGTTGAGAGCTCTCCTTCTAGCTTGCAGACGGCCACCTTCTAGATAACATACTCACACAGAGAAGAGTGAGAGCAAGCTTATAAGCAAGTCGTGTCTTATAAGGACACTACTCTCATCAGGATGGCCCTCACTCTTTTGATCTCATCTAAACATAATCAATTTCCAAAGTTTCCATCTTCAAATACCTTCACATGAGCGACTAGGGCTTCAACAAGTGAATTTAGAGGGATGGGACAATTCAGTCCATAGCACGTAGGTAATTCCTCATATATTCTCTCTCAGCTCATATATCAAGCCTTCCCTGGCCATCCTGTTCACAATAGTTCTATTCCTCCCCAGGCATTTTTATCATATTACCTATTTCCTCAGTGCATTTACACTCTTCCCTCGCTTCTTTATATTAGATTTACGTTCCAATGAAAGTAGCTTTTTGTGTTCATGCTGAAACAGTGATTACTGCAGAGAAGGCTTCAGAAAATGATCCATGGGTGAGTGAATGAATCAATGGCTCACCATAATAATTCACATATGAGCGCTTTAGCAGCTTTAATTTTGGGGGAGAGGTGGTCTTTCTTAAACGGTCATAAATCAAACCAACTTCAGTTTTCATGCATCCACTCCTATTCTGTTACTGTGAGGCCACATGGAAAGTCATTAATTCTGTGACATAATCAACTGCACTTCAAAAATTTATAAACAGCTATCCAGTCCCATTTATATTTTCACTTTAAAGGTTGTGTGTGCTTACAAAAACATTTAATATGACAGGTTTCTAATCCTCTTGTCATCACTGACACTTATCCCAGGAAGTTTTCAGTTTTCAAATGACCCTTTGAAAATGTGTGGTCCCAGTAGAATATAACACTCTAGGTAACGCCTCACTAAGCTGAGGCTATAATAGGACATCACTTCTCTTGTTAGGGGCTGTGTATTTTTATTAATGCAGAATAAAATATTTTGCCTTTTCTGAGGAAACATGATTCACAAACAATCTAATAGATATTTCCATTTTTAATTGTGTCTATTTTGTCAAAGCTAAAATCAGTTTTCCAAGTGTCAAATATCAAGAATTTTAGGGCCTTTTAAACTGACATTTAAAAACCAAGAAAACAAAAAAAAGTTATTCTAAATAGGTTAAGATTCCAAAATAAATCCAGAGGATTGACACAAAATGAGATCATGCTGTTTTCACAAGCGACATCAAAAGAAGCTTCCAAATAATTCATGAGACTTCTGATTTAATGCCATATGGCTGGCATCTTTGCAATAATCAGCTTGAACTTCCTATTTAAAAAATGATAAAGACCTTCAAAGGAAGCAATGAAAACAACAGAACCAAAAATTGATTAACAACCAATGGTTAAAATCAGTTAAATTTGTAACAATTATTTCCCTTTTTGGTTGGATTAAGACTACCTTTGTTTCAAAAGTGCTAGTCGTATTTAGACTCTAAATTCTGTAATGTCTAGAGCTTTGTTAAGAATATCACCACAGTAGTCAGATACCCTGGGTTCAAATCACAGGGTGAACCTTGTTGATTTTAAGGCAAGTTACTTAGCATCTTCATGCCTCAGTTTTCTCATTTGTAAAATAAGGGTATTAAAAGCATCGAATCAGAAATACATACAAGATATTTAAAACAATGTGCATATTACTCAGTAAGTATAAAGCAGGTATTCAATAAAAGTAAGCAATTAATGGTGAGGTTATTATTATAGAATATAATATTTTAGTTTGCTTGAATACATTTAGAGATATAGAATCCCGTCATCAATGGCTTCCCTATCGGCTAAGAAATTCACATTTTAGCACAAGAATTTTGTAGTTCTGTTGCTCTAATGGAAAAATTTTACCTTTGGAGTTATCTGGGTCACCATCACCACCGTCGCCACCTCCACTACTCTTGTGCCTCAACCCACTGATCTCTCCACTAGACCCTGGCCACTTCAGCTCCTTTCTGCAGACAGTGAGCATAAGCATCAACTGAAGTAAGTTAGAGTCTTAGAAACTCAGGCCCTATCCTCGATTTAATTCTGAATCTTCCTTTTAATAAGACCCCAAGTTTATTCACATATTTATCAGTATATAAGAATCTCTGCCCTATATTTATCCAGGGCTGCAGCTTCTGGCAAAAGACTGTTCAAATCAGTAATTCTGAGATTATGAAATAGTACCTTATACACTGAAAATTTTTAGAGTCCATTAATAAATCCAGATGTGCAGGTACGGAATCAAAAGCAAAAAAGATTCTGAGATTTAAAGTTGTATCTACTTTATGTGTATACACTTGGGTATTACATAAAGGAAGGTAGAAATAACTGTACAGTGTTTCTTGCTGGAAGCAGAAATATCAATTGACCTTCAGCTCCAGATCTGCAAGAATATTTGAACAGCATCCAGTTAGATAGTAAATAGAGAAAGGACTTTGACAAGTACTGTTTGTATTAAAGAAAACACTTGGATAAATTTTTTCACAACAAATACAACACTTAAAAAAATTAATAATTGGAAAAGAGCCCAGTACACAGGAGACATTGGATAAGTGTATGTTGAAGTCAACCAAAAAGTGAAAAGAGAAAATTACAAAGAACAGACAATCTTTCAGATTTTAGGAAGCTCTCTTTTGTGGCAAAAGAGATAATTTCAAGATGATGCCCTAAGTGCAGGATAGGAGTATGTAAGGGTCATGTGAGAACCCCTGCATGCATCTCACCCAACTTGAGTGCATATGGGCATAAGAGGGATACCTGTAAATGACATTTTTCCTGAATTTAAAAGGCATGATTGCTGCCTATGGGGATAGAAGGGAAGGTAATGACATTCCAGAAAAATTGACGTAGGCTTTCCTGTGAGTCATGTATGATCAGGCAGCAGCAGGAGATATCTTGGGAGAAATATCAAAATTCACAGCATGGAGCTTCTTGCATGAGGAGCTTGTGTATGGTGGAGTGGGGTGGAAGTAATTGTAGAGGAGATTTGAAGTGTTTCAAGGAGAAAAATGCTAAGATCAGGTTTTAGTTTCATATAATAATTATATATAATAGCATTGTATGCTGATAATGTAATATATATATTTATAATTAATAAAACAAAAGCCTATGCATTAAGGGTTCAATTACTCTTATTTCAAAGATGAGAAAGTATAAGCTTAGAAACGTTATTTTTTCAAAATTATGCATGATAGAGCCTTGCACATGGTAAATGCTAGATATATTTCTTGCTAAAAGCAAACACACAAAAAATAACAACAAAATAATAGGATTTACCATAGTTGGAACATTCAGCAGGACTGTAGTTTGGTCTATTTTTTTTAACGCTCTCAGTGAATGAAAAGATCTGATCAGTGAAAATGAAGTTTCCTTGTATCTTTTGCCTCTAACTTCATGATGGCCCACCTTCAGCTCTCTAGAGAAGGAAAAGCAGACATTTCTAGGGGAAGTAGTAAATGACCTCAGGTGATCTAGGCAGTCGTGTAAAGAAAGGGATTGGGACATCATTAATTCATGGTGCAGACAGGACTCTTGGCCTGGTTCACCTGGTGATTTGGTCCTCAGGGTAAAAATATGATATAATAGCACTGCACATCTTCGTCTTCAAATAACTGTCTTCTTGGTCACACTTCTCCAGTACAAACTGGTTGATCTTCATGTCTGGTGTGAAGGCTCGGCCTTTTATCTCAATTCATCATCCTCTTGGGAATTTTACTCATCTTTCTGTTATTTTTTATTTTTCATGTTATGTAATTTATGTTTCTTTCTTGGTTTACCCTCTTACTTGAGGTACACATCTTCCAGTAACAGATTTAAAACTGTTCCCTGGGAGAAAAATGTATGGTGATCTTAAATATCTGAAAATATTTGTATTCTACCATTATACTTAATTTTCTGAGTATAACATTTTCAGGAAATTATTTTCCATTAGAGTCTTTTAGCAATTGCCTCATTGCATTTTTTTTTTTTTTTTTGCTTCCAGAGATGCTATTGAGAAATTTCAAGCCATTCTGAGAGCTTATCTTTTATCTGATATTTATCTTTTATATTTTCTCTAGAAGCTTTTGATTCTTCTCATTGTTCATAGTGCTCTGATAGTCCACAAACATGTGCTTTTGAATGTAACTTGGTATGAATTTATTTTCATAGAATGTGCTAATCACTTAGAGTGGTATCTTTTAAATTGAAAATGGCCATTCTTTGGTTCTAAAAAAATTTGCTTATAATTTTCTCTGCTCTATTTTCTCTGTAAACTCTTTTTGGAAGATGATTTTATACTGCGATCATCTAATTTAATTACTTTTTTCTCAAATCCTCTTTGTGTTCAATTTTTTGAATTCTTCAACTTTATTACTAGCTTTTATATTGCATGTTCTTTTCTATTATCATCTTCTAAATTCCATGAGTCCATTTTAATTCTAATTTTATGTATTATGATATCAGGGTTGCTATATCTTTTTGTACAATTCTGAAGACATTAAAATAGTTTTTAATGTCTGCATAATTTGTTTCCACTAATTGGCTTGCTTTCTATTTATTTTGTTCTTTGTCATTTAGATTACAAACTTTCTTTAGCTATCTGATAGCGTTTTACTGTTAGTTTATATGTAAGAGTAAAAACATTTAAAAAACAAAACCTTGACCTCAAATTTTGAACCTAGGATTAAGCATGGTGAACTTGGAATTCACTATAGGCTGATCTGAGTGGGGTGATTAATGGATGATTTCTCATTCCAGCATATTTGAGTCTTTCTTCTTGACAAACCAAATTTTTCATAGAAAAGCTCTCCAATCTCCTGTTCAGAGTTACGTCTGCCTTCTAGAGATTTGAAATAATAGGGAGGTAGGAGTGTAAGGTAGAAGGAGTGTGAAGTTTCAACATTCAACACCCAGTTTTCGCCTTTTAAATAATACCTATACATTCAATTATTCAAAGGATCTTCCAGATTCAAAACAATGTTTTACCCTCGCCAATAGTATTGAGTAGGGTAGCAGAGGTTAGCTCTTAAAGACTTCTCAACTTTTTCTCACCCATTTATCCTTATTGAGGGGCATCCCTTCAGGTAAGCCATCAGGTGAGGCTTAGATGTGTTGTTTTTCTTATTTAAACTATACCCCTCAATACCTAATCCATTACTATTCATAGTGATAATAGGTCCTCTCAGGGTTTACACTTAGTAGAAAAAGTACATTTAGTTAATAAAAGTGTATTTATAGGTATGCATATGTTTGTAATAATTTTACAATTATACTACTTAATTTTATCTTTTTTACTTTAGAGCAATCTCATATATTAGAATATATATTATGAAAAAATAAATATACAAAAAGCAATGCATTTGAAAAGTTATGACAAGAAGTAATAAATATTTAGAGATATGTGAACTAATGCAATTAGAACTCTCAAAGATATTTAGAGACATGTAGACTAATGCAACTATAACTATCAAAGATGCTAAGACAAAATCACACCCGCAAGCTGTAAAAACAATACCTCTGGCTAATACCAACAACTCCTCTGTTGTTACCACAGTGAACTTCAGAGTGAATTGTGTTCATTGTCATTGAATGTACATGTATACTAACAAATAGTTAATATTACAAACAATGTGTAAATTATAGGACACTTATACTTTAAGGAGTTCTTAATTTATGAAGCAAACTATAAACACGATTGCATAGAGGATAAATTTTTGGTAAAATACATTACAAACTAAATTGTACTGAGTTTCAATGACCCCAAATGCTAATAAAGCAGAAGATAATTATATTAATTAGTAGATGTGACAGAAAATGTTCTACTAGAAGAAATATTTACAACATGGTACAAAGGGGTAGATCAATAAGGAGTGAAATTAATTGAGATTGCAGATCTCTCTATATATTTCAGAGAGACAGGCATTTTAAACTGGGTCATGAAATGGATTGGGTGCTAAAAGCGAATCTGAGATAAATGAGAAGGCAAAATGAGAAGGCAAGCATGAGATTTAGGTTAATATGAATTCAAAAGCTCCTGCCCAGTTTAGAAAATGGGAAGTTAAGGTTCGTTCATGTTACTTCAGAGCAAACAAAATGTGAATTTAAAAGGAATAGGTGTCAAGATAAAAAGCACACATTTCACAGGACAGGAAATAGGTGGTCATGGGCATTCTTGTAGATATAAAATGAGTGAAGGTTGGCTGTTTTTTGTTTTTTTTTTCCTAAATGAAGACACTAAGGAAAAGTTGATAGATTTTCCAACATATGCAAATGAGATTAGAAACCTGTTTGCACATTCCAGATTAAGAAGAAATTTTGAGTTTGAAATCTCTAAACAGCATATAACACTAATTTAATGAACTATTAGGGCCACCTTAAATTTTACCAGGAGTATGGAATCAATCAGACATGATTTTTATAATTAATTTATGTATCAAAGTAAATTGTCTGACACATTAAGAGTAACTGTCAGAGCAGCTATGATAAAACCACAGCAACAAAGCAATTGAACTTCCACAGTGTTAGTAAAAGATTTGGGGATATAATTGCTTGAAACCTGAATTAATTTGTTGAGAGTGAAAAATGGTTAATCTTAGTGGTTTGAAAAGATGATGAATTAGACTATAGAAAAATTATACCCTGACATTAAAAATATATTACTATATACCTATATTTTCCTCTCTTTCCTTCAGCTTCTCAGCTTACTACTATCTTCGTGTTGTCTTCATTTTCTAGGAGGTTTTCTATACATGGTGGAATATACATCTACTTTCAGAATCAAACCTTGACTTTATGATTCATGTACAAATGAATGCTAAAAATAAAAACAACAAAAGTGACAAATACCACTACATGAATTATTAATTAAAGAGTAATAAATTCCTGTCCTCTTTTCTTAAGATAACCCAGTTCTCTCCACTACTTTCACCACTGGAAAGTGGTAGAAGCAGTTGGTAGGAAATATTTCACTAGCAGTTCAAAGACTACATATAACCAATATTTAGTGAATACCAACAATGAGCCAGAATACTCTGCTACAGACACATTAGCAACAAGGAAAGAAAAAATTCTGTTCTCATGGAGCTTATATTCTAAAGAAACAAAATAAATATGAATAATAAGCATATAAGTAAGTACATTATGTTTTAGAAGGTGATGCATACTTTGCCAAAAATGACAGAGTATAATAAAATAAAAGAGATTGGGAGTGCTGAGATTTAGGGTATTGTGGGTTGCTACTTTAAGTATGGTTCTTAGGGTAGTACTCACTGAGAAGGTGATACTAGAGCAAACCTTACATGGAATGTGGGGCTTATCATGCAGATTTATCTAGGAGAGTGGCATTCCCTGCCGGGGCTAATATAGGAACCTCTCTGACATTTTACAGAAATTGCAAGAAGGCTAGTGTGGTTAAAATTGGAGGGTGAGGAGACGAGGGCAGAAACTGTAAATCATTTGTGGTCTTGACTTTTATTCCGAATGAAATATGTAGATTTTGGAAGGTTTTGAGCAAAGGAATGACATAATCCAACTTATATTTTGAAAGGATCACTTTGGCCGTTCTGTTGAGACTAAATTGCAGATAAACTGAGAAGTAAGAAGGAAAGCATGGAGACCAGTTAGAGGACTCGGAGTAATTCAGGTGTGAGCCGATGATATTTAGGATGGATATCTGTGCTGAGCAATGTGTCATTAGGTTATTTCATTGTGCCATTAGGTTATTTCATTGTGCCAATATCTTAGAGTGTAGTTACACAAACCTAGATGATATGGTCTACTATACATCTGGGCTACAAGGTACAGCGTATTGCTACTAGGCTACAAACCTGTACACCACATGACTGCACTGAATATTGTAGGCAACTGGAACACAATGGTATTTGTTTGTATAAACATATCTAAACATAGAAAAGATACGGTAAGAATACAGTATTATAAGCTTCTGAAACCACTGTCATAAATGTGGTCTGTCATTGACAGCAGTTATTATGCAGCTCATGACTACAGAGCCTCTGGTCCTTAAAGAGACAGTGTGCAAGCAAAGAACACATTTACCAGAGCAATCTAGATTCTATTTTCGATTACATTTTAATGATGCTTAATGAAGACAGCAATGCAGTAATGCTGTATTTTATCTCCCAAAATAAAAGAGGTAATTATATTGTAGCTAGTTACTAATAATGTGGATAGTCATGGATATAACGTTTTCTATATTTTATAGGGCTTTTCTCTATCATTTATTTATATAATCATGTTCTCTCATTATTCTATGAGGTAGAGAATCCTGGTATTTTAACAACCTTTTATAAATAGAGAAATTAATGACCACTATAATTACATGCTTTGCCCAACTCATAAGATCTTCAAGAATTCCAAGTGGAAAACAACATAGAAAATGCTCACATTTGATCCTGCTATTTTCTCTGAAATATTGTTTTTCTGTTTAACCATCAATCACTTTTTATAAAATCATTTTATGCAATTGTGTCTATTTTCTTTCTCCTGATTCCTTTTAGCACCTGTGGATTCTGCCCTTGATGTTATGATTGTTCTTTAAAGGACAATTCCTTTGACTAGGGATCCTTCATAATTCCTTTAATTCCTCTATTTCCTCCCCCTTTATGGAATTTAGATGGTGAATCTTCTTCTTCTCCTTCTCCTTCTTCTTCCTTAAACTCTCTCATTGTCTTCTGTCTTGGCTCTGCTTTTATCTTCTTATAGCTCATTGGTTCCCCCAATCTTCTTTTTTTTCCCCTCACTTTTTCACTGAAAACCTTTCTAACTTTGGGTAATGTAGGAAGCTGAATGTCAGATTTCCCATTATAAATTAGTGTCCCATGTTTCATATAATTTTAATCATGACAACTGTAACATCCAAGTCTAATTCACTTATATGCATACAACTATCTTTAGGAGATTTTTGTTTGAATGTTTCATCACAACCTCAGAAATTTTAACACTAATTTTATAGGATGCTCTCAAAATTTATTATTTTTCCAATTTCTGGTGTTGACATTACTCATCTCCTTCTTGTTCCTGTTGATGCTTCAAAATGTTGATGTTATCTTTAACTCTTACAGGTTGTTCAATTACTTCTATTTATATTTATTTCCAAAGGACTCTCAGAGTCAAACATTCTCTTTTATTTTTATTTCCATCAACCAAGACCTGGCACTCATTAGTCCACACCTGATTGACTTCAACAATATCATTGCCAATTTACTGACTTCTAGAACATTTTGCATATGCTGCCTATTTGCATGATGTATTTAGAAATTCTGAGGTGACTTTTTCCTGCTATAGCATCAAGTCTGAATAGTTTTGGTTCTCAGTTTTGTAGATTACTTGACATAAATTTACTTCTCAAAATTTATTTTACAATTCCCCATAATTTTTTTGATTTGGTCAGAAGAGAGCAATGAACAACTAATGTCTGTAAAATGCCAAGTATATTCTAGGTATATGAGACACTAAAGAAAACCATAATTGAAAGATTTCAGCCAGGCGTGGGGGCTCATGCCTGTAATCGCAGCACTTTGGGAGGCGGAGGCGAGAGGATCCCGAGGTCACCTGATCGAGACCATCCTGGCTAACACGGTGAAACCCCGTCTCTACTAAAAATACAAAACATTAGCCGGGCGTGGTGGCGGGCGCCTGTAGTCCCAGCTACTCGGGAGGCTGAGGCAGGAGAATGGGGTGAACCCGGGAGGCGGAGCTTGCAGTGAACGGAGATTGCGCCACTGCACTCCAGCCTGGGCGACAGAGAGAGACTCCGTCTCAAAAAAAAAAAAAAAAAAAAATTAAAAAGAGAACATAGTACATGGTATAGTCCCTTCGTGGATGTCTTTGAATAAGCCAATATGGCGATATGACATGTTTTGCAAAAAGTAGGAAAACTTATTCTGAAAGTGAAATCAGGTGGCAAATGCTGGCACCGTTAGTTAACTTGTTATGCTTCTGTGGTAACACATATGAATGACTTAGAGACATGCATAAGCAATACAGGCACATTTTCTCCTATTTAACTTTTATATCTTTAAAATTGAATACTGAAGTAATGTTCATAAGCCTGTAACCTGAGACTGAACTAACATTGAAGAAATAGGCCCATAAGAAAACTCTTTGTCACGTACAAGATCAGTGCTCCAGTTACGTTTACAGAAGTTGTTAGAAGCTCTCCATAGAATCTGGTGCATTTCAGGGAGCTAATGGATTTAATGAGGGTGGTAGTGAAGTTTTTCATTCTCGTCAAGAAAAAAAAAAAAGGAAAAAAAAATGTCAGTGAGCTTTTGAACAAATATATCAGTGATTTGCAGTATCTTTTTACCTGCCAATAATTGGCATATTCTTTTTGATACTTCCTTTTAAGCTCATTTCTGAATAAAACTAAGTAACAATTATGTGTGTGATGTGCACTTCTGAGTCGGTGTACATGTGTTTAATAGACAAAGACAGACAGACAGAAAAGGAGGAGATTAAACAAATGGCGAGTCTCTTATCCACAAAAATGTTTTGTGGGGAGATTGAAGAAATGGCTATATATTGCAAATGTGGGACGATATATGTTGGGGGTGGTGAAAATATTAAGATAGCGAAAGACCCGAAGCCAAAAGACTGGACCCAAGTGTGACTAGCAAAAAGGATAGGCCACTTCTCCGGGATACTTAATGACACTAGAAAGACATGGGGCTCTCAGCAGAAGTGGTATAGGATTTGAGTCCATTTAATTTGAATGTTAAGAGGACAGATTATTTGTCTAGATTATACAATTGAGTTATTTGTGGGTTCAGCCACTGCATTCTGCCAGGCCATGCCATGTTAAACTGGCCATGGGAGCAGCTGCCAGCCAACACCCCATGCATCCAGGCATAACACATCATATATCATGAGGAAATAATAACCATTTGTCTCATCAAATTGCAGTGAAGTAAAAAGAGCACTAGTCTAAAAAGCCAGCATTCCAATAGAATTTAAAAGTTCTATCATTACAGTCAACTAAGAAGGCTACAAACAAATGTAAACAAGTTAACAAAAAACAAAACAGCTAAGTTGGCATTTAATAGGAAGGAAACCAAGCATATATATATGTATTCCCTAGGTAATATCAATGCTAGTTAAGAACCATTAATCCAGATGGAATTGAAGATTCTTATATATTCCAATAATATTCAGTGCCTACAGTTTTCATAGCAGTTTATAATATGCATTTAAATACATATTTTTCCTTTTTTGAGCAGACTGAAGACCCTTGAAGACCTTAAGAGCTGGTGTTTTTGTTTTATTTTTATGGCTTTTATATCCTCAGTGCTTAGCATATCACCTGGCACATACTAAGTTCTTGGAAATATGTATTTTATGAATATTTGTGATTGAATACATGACTGTACAATCCCATATTTTGTTTTTCAGTCCCACTGGTATTAGCTCTGTGACATCTCTTGGCAGGCTGTTTCTCTTTATTTGTGCATGACTGGATCCCCTTTCTATTATACACTGGCCAGGTAAGTTTTCAAATTAACTCCAAGCAAACAGCGCTGTAGCGTATCTCTTCTCATGTTACCATGCAACGTAATTGTATTAGTTTTCCCTGGGTTGGGGGCACACCAAAGTACAACAAATTGGTTCCATATGAACTTTAAAGTAGTTTTTTCCAATTCTGTGAAGAAAGTCACTGGTAGCTTGATGGGGATGGCATTGAATCTATAAATAACCTTGGGCAGTATGGCCATTTTCACGATATTGATTCTTCCTATCCATGAGCATGGAATGTTCTTCCATTTGTTTGCATCCTCTTTTATTTCACTGAGGAGTGGTTTGTAGTTCTCCTTGAAGAGGTCCTTCACATCCCTTGTAAGTTGGATTCCTAAGTATTTTATTCTCTTTGAAGCAATTGTGAATGGGAGTTCACTCATGATTTGGCTCTCTGTCTGTTATTGGTGTATAGGAATGCTTGTGATTTTTGCACACTGATTTTGTATCCTGAGACTTTGCTGAAGTTGCCTATCGGTTTAAGGAGATTTTGGGCTGAGACAATGGGGTTTTCTAAATATACAATCATGTCAACTGCAAACAGGTACAATTTGACTTCCTCTTTTCCTAATGGAATACCCTTTATTTCTTTCTCCTGCCTGATTGCCCTGGCCAGAACTTTCTCAGGGGTAGAGCATTTGACTGCATTCTGTTGTTTCTTTTGCTGTAAAAAGCTTTTTAGTTAAATGTAGTTTGTAATATAGCTTTTAAATATATTTTGAAATCATAAACTCTGATCCCCCACCTTTGTTCTTTTTCAAGATTGTTGTGGTGCTTCCTGTTCTTTTGTGGATCCATATAAATTTTAGGATTAAAAAATATTTTTTTTTGTAAAAAATACAATTAGGATTCTGATAGGGATTAAATTAAATTTTTAGGTTGCTTTTAGTAGTATGGCTATTTAACACCATTAACTCTTCCGATCTATGAACACAGGATGTCTTTCCATCTGTTTATGCCTTCTTTAATTTCTTTCATCAATATTTTATAGTTTTCAGTGTACAGGCCTTTCTCACCTTTATAGTTAAGTTTATTCCTTATGATGCAATTGCAAAGGGTATTGTTGTCCTCAATTCTTTTTCAGATACTTATTTGTTGTTAGTGTTAGAAATGCAACTGATTTTTGTCAGATTGCATCCTGCAACTTTAATGAATTCTTTATTAGTTTCAAATTTTTAAAAAAATCTTTATGTCGTCTTTAGGATTTACTATGTCTGTGATTACGTCATCTGCCAACAGAGACGAATTAATTTCTTCCTTTCTGATTTGGGTGCTTTTATTTGTTTCTCTTGACTAATTGCTCTGGCTAGGAATTCTAATACAATGTTGAATAAAACTACCAAAATTCGGCATTCTTGCCTGATTCCTTATCTTTGAAGCAAAGCTTTCAAATTTTCACCCTTGAGTTTGATGTTAGCTGTCAGTTTTTCATACAAGGATTTTCTTATGATGAGATATTCTTCTTTTATTCCTAGTGTGTTAAGTGTTTTTATCATGAAAATGTGTTGAATTAAGTCAAATGCTTTTTCTGCATCAATTGAGATGATCATGTGATTTTTATTCTTAGTTAGTATGCCTATAACATTAATTGATTGTTGTGTGTTGAACCATTCTTGCATCCCAGGAAAAAAATTCATGTGATCACGATTTATGACCTTTTGAATGTGTTGTTGAATAAAATTTGCTAGGATTTATTGGGCAATTTTGTATCTATATTTACCAGGAATATTTTCTTGTAGTTTTCACGTGGTTCCTTTGTCTGACTTTGACGTAAGGGTAATTGTCGTCTTGTAAAATGAATTTAGAAGCCTTTTTCTCTCTTCACTTTTCTGGAAAAATTTGAGAAGAATAGAGTTAATTATTCTTTTAATGTTTACTAGAATTCGCCAGTGAAGCCATCTGGTCCTAGACTTTTCTTTGTTGGAAGTTTGTTTGTTTTTTGTTTTTGTTTTGTTTTGTTTAAAATTACTGATTGAATCTCCTTAGTACTTATAGGTCTGTTAAGACTTTCTTTTCTTTAGAATTCAGTGTTGATATGTTGTATGTTCCTACAAATGATACATTTATTCTAGGTTAATCAGTTGGCATGTAATTGTTCATAATAATCTCTTACAATCCTTTTTATTTCTGTGACATCAGTAATAATGTATTCTCTTTCATTTATGATTTTGTTTGAGTCTTTAATCTTTCAATCTTAGCTAGTCTAGCTAAAGTTTTGTGGATTTTACTTATATTCAAAAAACAATTCGTAAGTGTTTTCTATTCTTTATTTCATTTATGTTTAAATGTCTTTATTATTTCCTTCCTTCTGTTAATTTTGGGCATAGCTTGTTCTCGTTTTTCTAGCTTCTTGATATGTTACATTAGGTTGATTATTTGAGATTATTCTTCCGTTTTAATGTAATTTACAGCAGTAAACTTCCTTTTTATTACTGCCTGTGCTGCATCCCATAGGTTTTGGCATATTATCTTTTCATTTTTGTTTTCTCAAGACATCTTCTATTTTCTTTTTTGATTTCTTATTTTACCCAATGGTCATTTAAGGGTGGAATGTTTAATTTCCACATATTTATGTATTGTCTGGTTTTCCTTCTGCTATTGATTTTGAGCTAGATTTTATTGTGGTCAGAAATGGTACTTGAAAAGATTTCAGTCTTCTTAAATTTAAGACTTGTTTATAAACAAACACATTTGATCAATCCTTGGTAATGTTTTATGGGTACATAAAAACAATATGTATTCTGCTGTTTTTGCTTCGATCATCTTGTATATGTCTGTCAGGTCCATTTGGTCTAGTATTGTTCAAATCCTCTGTTACCTCATTGATATCCTGTCTGAATGTTTTTCTTCACTGTTGAAAGTGGTATTTGAGTCTCCTACTATTATTGAATTGTTGTTTATTTCTTCCTTTGGTTCCACCAATATTTGTATTATATTTTTAGGTGTTCTAATGTTAGGTCCAAATATATTTTTTAATTGTAACATGTTCCTGGCGAATCAGCCCTTTTTTCATTATATAACTTCCTTATTTGTCTTTTGTGACAGTTTTTTACTTAAAGTCTATTATTTTGTCTGATACAGTTATAGCCACTTCTGCTGTTTTGTTTTTTTTTTTAGTTACCATTTGCATGGACAGCCTTTTTAATCCCTTTACTTTCAGTCTATGTGTATCCTTAAACCTAAGGGGATTTTTTTTTTTTTTTGTAGACAACGTTAGATAGTTGTTTTTTTCTTTTTTATTCTCATTCTAACATTATTTTTTATCTTTTGATTGAGGAGTTTAATGTCGTCACATTTAAAGTAACAATTGATAAGGAAATATTTACTATTTCCATTCTTTTGATTGTTTTATGTTAATCTTGTAGTTATTTTAGCCATCTTTTCCTCTCTCGCTGTTTTCCTTTGTGTTGGCTGATATTTTATATTGATATGTTTTGATGTCTTTCTTACATATTTTGTATATCTTCTATACAGATTTTATTTCTGGTTATCATGAAACTCAAAACATATTTATAAGAGTATATTTTAAGCTGATAACAACTTAAGACTCATCACATACCAAAAATAGTCTTACTTATCTTCCTCCCCCTACTTTACACTATTTTCACAGTTTCCATGTATTTATTTTGTATATGTAGTATCATATTTTTTGTTAAAGTTTTTTAAAAAATTGTCTTTTAACTTTTGTACTATGATTAAAAGTAATTTACCAACCATTATATTATTCTATACAGTCTATACATTTGTCTCTACTAATGAATATTAGTAAGAAATACCATACGCATTTAAAAAGTAAATATATAGAAAATATTTTATGCTACCACCTTGCTGTATAGCATACTTTCATTTTAACATGAAAAATTCCCTTTAGTATTTCTTGTAAGGCACGTCTAGTGGTAATGAACTTTCTTCACTTTTGTTTGTCTGGCAAATACTTTTTTTCTCCTTTATTTTTAAAAACAGTTTTGCCTGGTATAGTATTATTGATTAGCAGTTTTATATTTTCTGTCAACACTTCAAATACACAATCCATTCCTTTCTAGTGTGAAAGGTTCTTTCTGAGAAATCTGTTGATAGTCTTACAGAGATTACTTGGTGCATGACAAATCATTTTTTTTCTTGCTACTTTAAAATCCATCTTTTGACTTTTGACAATTTGATTATAATGTATCTTGATGTGCATTTATTTGCGTTCGATTGATTTTGCAATTTTTAGATCTAGATGTCCATTTTCTTCACCAGATTTGGGAAGTTTTCTGTCATTATTTATTTAAATTATCTTTCTGTTTCTTTCTCCCTTCCTTCTCCTGAAAATCCTATAATGCATACATTGGTTAACTTGACCGTGCCCCGTAAGTTACTTAAGTTTTCTTCTTTTTAATTTTTTTTACATGTTGCTCTTTTGACAGAATAATTTCAAATGATCTGTCTTTGAGTTCACTGATCCTTTATTTGCTTGATGTAGTCTGCTCTTGAATCTTTCAGGTGATTTTTTTTTTAGTTCATTTATTGTGTTCTTCACCCCTATTATTTGTTTGCTCCTTTATTTATTTATTTATTATTATTATTATTATTGTTTGGAGACAGAGTATCACTCTGGTACCCAGGCTGAAGGACAGTGACAAGATCTTAGTTCACTGTAAGCTTTGCCTCCTGGTTTCAAGCAATTCTCCTGCCTCAGCCTCCTGAGTACCTGGGATAACAGATGTGCACCACCAAGCCCAGGTATTTTTTGTATTTTTAGTAGACACTGGGTTTCACTATTATGGCCAGGCTGGTCTTGAACTCGATGTTGGCAATGCTGGTCTGGCCTCAAGTGACCAGCCGACTGTGGCCTTCCAAAGCACTGGTATTACATGTGTGAGCCACCACACTGGCCCTGCTTGTTCCTTTAAAAATAATGTTTTCCGGCCGGGTGCGGTGGCTCACACCTGTAATCCCAGCAGTTTGGGAGGCCAAGGCGGGTGGATCACGAGGTCAGGAGATCAAGACCATCCTGGCTAACACGGTGAAACTCCGTCTCTACTAAAAATACAAAAAAATTAGCCGGGCGTGGTGGTGGGGGCTTGTAGTCTCAGCTACTGGGGAGGCTGAGGCAGGAGAATGGCGTGAACCAGTGAGGCGGAGCTCGCAGTGAGTCGAGATCGCGCACCGCACTCCAGCCCGGGCAACAGAGCCAGACTCCATCTCAAAAAAAAAAAAAAAAAAAAAAAAAAAAAGAAAATGTTTTCTATCTCTTTGTTGAAATTCTCAATTTGCTCATGCATTGTTTTCCTGACCTCACTGAGCATCTTTATTACTGTTAACTTGAATTCTTCACCAGGTAAATTGTACATCTTCATTACATTAGAGTTGGTATAGGGACATTTACCTTGGTTTTTTTATTTGAAGCATATTAGCCTATTTCTTCATCTTCATTGATTTTTTGTGTTGGTGTCTCTACATTAGACAAAGCAGCCACATATCCCAATCTTGATGAGCTGGTGTTACATAGGTGAAGACGCCTGTCAATCAGCCCAGCTGGAGATTCTGAGGGCCTCTCAAATATCTGTCCTACTCCAATCCACTTTCTTTGTTCTTTGCAGGCCCTAGGTGTACAGGGTAAACTAGGTCCTATCTGTACAATGGGATAGTAAGATAAAAGCAAGTTCCTTAGGCAGCTACCAGAAATTTTGGATCATTGGATGCACCATTCAACTCTTTACCTCCCCAGAGAGAAGCTGAGAGCTGCCGTTTTTCTTTCATTATCTTTGTGCTGATCCTAGGGGCAGATGTTGTGGTGAATGATAGCTCACACCTCATCTCTGTTCTACCTCAGGCAGCTAGTTAACGTCAGATTCATCAGTACCCTTTGATACGCAGGATGTAAGCCAGTTCTATGGGTCCATCTGGAGGAGCTGGGGCATTGGATCTACTCTCCTTCCCGGGGGAGAAGCTGGATGCCATCAATTTCTCCCATTTACACTGTGCTAAGCTGGGAGGAATAGCTATGGTGGCTGCCAGCACAAGCCACCATCTATTTTTTCTTCAATGTGACCTGACTGTGCTGGTCTCATCAGCATTCCAAGCCTCACAAAACAAAAGCCAGTCCTCCAGGAAGCTTCTGCCAAGAATCTATGGCATTGGATGTATGGACCAACTCTTTCCTTCCCCTGAGAGAAGCTGGGAACAAGGGGATGTCTTTCCAATTTTATGATTTTATGCTTGGGGCAGTGATTCCAATGAAAGGGTGTTCATAGTCTCCCCACTGGCTTTGATACATCTGGTCCTGTTTAGCTGGGGAAAGAGCCTCTCAATCATCTTCAGGATTTCTTACGAAAACATTTCTGTGCTCATTGCCGAATCAGTGTAGTGGTGGAGGAAAGGATGTTCCAGGTTTGCCCCCAACACTTCTTCCCAACTTCACTCCCACTTTTGGACTTCTTAGGTCTAGAAATTTTGTTCTATTTATTAAATCTGTAGTGTTTTTAAACAAAAAACTGAAGATATCGACTCTGAAATGGTATATCTATAATTTTTCATAATTTATCTTCTCATGAAAATATTAGGAAAATCATGTAGTTCCTTTGTTCATGTGTGCATATAAGCGTTTTCACTGTAAAATATACTGTGAATATATTTTTACATGTTGTGCTATGATCTAAATGGCTGTGCTTTCTAAAAATACAGGGAGTGAAACTTAATCTCCAGTTCCATCATACTGGGAGATAAGGGATGTGGGAGGTAATGGAATCAGTGTCCTTATAAAAGATGTTGGAGAGAGCTTGTTTGTTGCTTCTACCATCTGAGGACACAGCAATGAGGCACCATCTTTAAAATGGAGGGTAGACCCTCATTTACTGCTGGATCTGCTGTTACCTTGAACTTGGACTTTCCATCCTTCATAACTGTGAGCAATAAATTTTTGTTGTTTATAAATTATCTAGCCTAAGGCATTTTCTTACAGAAGTTTGAAAAGACTAAGACATGTTCTATTATCAACACCAAATAATGCACAATAATGGTAAAGAATTGATTTTATATCAGAGTTTTAAAAATATTACTATGATTACTAAAATCAAGCATCCTTTGTTTATTGTTTCAAATGTGTAATTTCATGATATAAAATTATGTTCTAACCTCAATTTAAGTACATTACGTCTGTAGAGATATACATTAAACATTTTAAAATGTAAGTGAAATGAACTAAAACAATCAATGCTGAATAGACCTTCTTTCAAATACATATTAGGTTAAGTTTACTCCCTGATGTGTACTCTAACAAGAAAAATGAAACATTTGATGGATTGTAAAGATAATTTAACATGCTTTAACATTTGCCTAACAGAATTTGATTAGGAAGAACAAGGCATTTTGTTTCTAAGTGTTGTAGCCTAAAGCTTGCTATAAATACATACGTACTACTCATCCAGGGAAACTAACAAAATTAATTGTTGACATTGTGGGAGGTCACAACATTGTAAGATTTTATAGATTGCAATTTATAAGATACAGCAGGGCATACTCGTTTTGTTTTACGTGCCCTGCAGTGGAAAATAATTTATAGGCAGTATTCAATAATATATTTATTAATAATCAACAGAAGAGATGAGTAACACACGAAACCTGAGAATGCTGTAGTTTTGAAAAATAAGACTAGGAAAGTCAGATAATTCTATCAGTAAAACTAAAAATGCAATAAACTATTAGCCAAGGTTAAACTTTAAATTAAAATTGTAGAGTGAAAAAAATCACAATATACTTGTTCATCATCAGATTCAAGTCAACATGAAAATCAATGCTTATAACTTCATAAATATTACTTAAAAATTCAAAAGATTCAGTTAATTGAAGAAGGCTGTTTTTTCTCTTTCCTTTTTTTTTTCATTTAGCTAAATCTATTTTCTTATTCCATAGGTTTATTTGCTTTTCATTCTCTCTTCTGTTTCTACATATGCACATTTCTATTTCAGTCTGTGTTCAGGATTTGAACTTCGTTTCTACCTCATTACTTCCTCTATCTCTCTTAGCTGAGATAAACCAACTAATTTTCTTCCTCTTTTTTCTCTCCCATTTTAGATCTGTTCCCAGAAATAGCAATTGTCTGATGAGATTATGAAAGAGTAGAATAGAATAGAATATCTATTTTCTTATTGGAAATCTCAAGCACAATATATATGAGTGCATGCCACATAATAGATATCCGTTAAATGTAGATTATAGATTTTAAAATTTGCACATGGAGGAACTCCATCTAGAACCTCTGTACTACACATATGCTCACGTTTCTTCTCTTTAAGGTTTCAAACTCCAAATTTTAGATTTAAATGTAATTTTAATAAAACACACTTTTATTCTCTATCTTTTGGTATTAACACATGAATAGATACACATATATAAATACTCTCTTTTTTTATTTTTATTTCATTGCGTTTTTGGGAAATGGGTGGTGTTTTGTTACATGAATAAGTTTTTAGTGGTGATTTCTGAGATTTTGGTGCACCCATCACCTGAGCAGTGTATGCTGCACCAAATCTGTAGTCTTTTATCCCCCCACCACTCCCCACAAGTCCCCAAAGTTCACTGTATCATTCTTATGCCTTTGCATCGTCATAACTTAGCGACCACTTGTAAGCGAGAACATACCATGTTTAATTTCCATTCCTGAGTTACTTCACTTAGAATAAGGCTCTCTAATTCCATTCAGGTTTCTGTGAATACCATCCTTTTTTCCTTTTTATGGCTGAGTAGTATTCCATGGTGTGTATATGTATGTATACACCATATATATAAAATGCAACTCTTCCTAAAAACTGCATTGTGGTTAAGAGTTTCTGCTTCTCTGTAAAACAGAGTCGTTAGCATTAGGTCAACATTACAACCAAAGAAAACTAGAACATTAGTCAAGTAGAGAAATTATCTCTTTGAAGGTATCAGAGATCTGCAGTGGCAATGAGAGCTGAGGAAGCTGAAATTCCAGAGATGAAAGAACTTCAGAGAGGGGAGTTGACATCTGCATTCACTTTTATTGTGGAGGATGTGTTAACTTTGAGCAAGAACACATGTTTCAGAACTGGGTTTTTGTATTACAGAACTAGTGGCGATGAAGAGCAAGTTTTGGTGGGAACTTGAGAACCAGCTTGCCGGGCATATGCCATTCTGAGATTTTACAGGCCAGTAACGTAAAATTAGTCAGGATTCTCTCAATTTTGTGAAAATATCGAGGGATCTCTAAAATAGAGATATTTTAGAATTAGGGACTGACTGGGGGAGGATTTCTGCCTAGACACTATGTCCAGTGTTTGAAAAACTTGGGTGATCGAAGTAGAAATCAAATGTAGACAATTTCCTGGGTCTTCAGTCTACATTGACTGAGCACAGTCCCTATTTAGATTAAGGTAATTAACGTTCATTTTCCTGATACGTTTTGGCTGTGTCCTGACCCAAATCTCACCCTGATTGTCATAATCTCCACCTGTCAAAGGCAGGGTCAGGTGAACACAATTGAATCATGGAGGTGGTTTCACCTGTAATGTTCTCGTAGTAGTGAGTAAGTCTCACGAGATCTGATGGCTTTATAAATGGGAGTTTCCCCTACGGAAGCTCTTTTGCCTGCCGCCATGATTGTGAGGCCTTCTCCTCCCTGTGGAACGGTGAGTCTATTAAATCTCTTTCCTTTATAAATTACCGGGTCTAGGATATTTATTAGTAATGTGAGAATGGAATAATATACTCCTTACCCAGCAGAAGGAAGGGCATATCATCTCTCAAGAAGATAACATCATTTGGAGACTTTAAAAAATACAGTATTTAAACATAGAACAAACTTATTAAGCACATCCAAACTATATGACCAAAATAAAGAGAAAGGCACAGTGAACTCAGATCTGCAGTGATTGCTTTGGAATTAGCTGACGAGGACTTGAAAATAGCACAGAACACCGACATCTATGAAAAGGAATCAATTAGAAAGAAGCAGTTAAGCTAATCAGGAAATAGGCCAAAATTTTCAATACCAACTTCATAAAACACGGTTTTAAATGGTCAGTAAACATATGAAAACCTGTCAATTGCATTCTCACTAAAAAATGCACACCACAATATGCTATCACTGCACACCCACCATAATGAGAATAAAGGTAAAAACAGAAGATAGCAAGTACTGTTAAGCGTTCGTAGCAACTGACATAAATTGGCACATTTGCATTAAAAATTATTTGGTAGTATCTTATAAAGTAGAACATACACGTTCACTTTGATCCAGAAACTCACCCTGGGGTATATGTCTAACACATATTCAATAAAAGATGCATACAAGATGTTCCAAATAGTTCTATTCACAATATTCAAAACTTTGAAACAACACACAATGCTTATTTACTTTAGAACTGGTAGAGTATATAATAATGGCATACAATCAACCAATAGGCATAAGTGAATCAAAACTAGACAATTACTTGGAAGAATTTCTCAAATAACTTTGAGCAAAGTCAGCCAGATATAAATACTACATACATTACAGCTCAAATTACATTAAGTTGAAGCAAAGGCAACATTTAAAATGTTTTGAATTCAGGATGGGGGTTTGATCATTGGAGTGGAGCACCAAGAAGCAATTACAGGTTACAAGTAATGTTCTATTTCTAAATTTCAATGTTAGTTACACAGGTGTGTTAACTTTTGTATTAACTGTAATTTTACATAATGTTTTATCTTGCTATAATTCGTTAAAGACTTTCCATTAAAAATAAAAAGAACTTTAAAGTCATGAAAAGTTGTAACTACCACTAGAGAATTTATACTACCAAAATAATGTTGATCTTTAAGGTAGTCATATTTGGACTTTACACTGCATTTATCTCTGCATGAGACTAGCACTATGTAATGTATTGTCTATATTTTTGGAATTGCTTTTGAATTCCTTTGTGCAAAGTATTTAAAAAAGTCAGTATTATAACCATTCTTTCATCTCTTTCGTCATATTAAATGCATTAAAATATAACAAGTAAATGTTAAATTTTTACATTAAATTATTACAACTGTTATAAGATAAACCAGTATTGTAGACAAGTGGAAATTTAGAAAACTTGTTTTAAACAATGTGGTAGTAAAAATGATCACAGTGTCATTTTCAAAGAGCACTGAGATACTTATAAATCTAAAAAAAAGCGACTCAGGTTGTTATGATGATATTCCCCATGAAATAAGTGATCTTACGCTTGTGGCTCTCTAGGAGTCTTGCCATGAAAATTCTGTTGAGGTAATCTAAATAGGATATTTATTTACAATAGCTGCTCAACGCAGATACTACCACACAGGTGTTATTAATATGACATTTTAAGCTTTTTATAAATTAGGTCAACATGCCAGTTCTTAGCTGAACATAAGGTCAAAATACACAGGGAATAGGTTCGCTAATATTATCCGTTGAAAATTATTCTTAAAGGAAAGCCCATAGAAATAGATTGAAAGCATATGTTTCTTAGCATACTGAAGTATAGATTTCAGAATAATTTTGTGAAGGTTATGATTGCTGCATTCAAAATTTAAAAACATGCACAAGTTCTAAAATATCTGACATTCAGTCTGTCATTTCTCTTGGAATTTTCATCCCATGTATCATTGTGTTTACTTTCGATTGTTTCTAATGTGATTGTTTTTACTTTCTATGTTTTCAACTTGACAATAGACCTGGATTTTGCCCATAAGGCAGTTTCAGCTTGCGTTTCATCACCAGTCAGGCTGCTGTTAGAATCATCCTTTTAGATGTTAAGCTGGGTTATAATTTGATGTAAATTTAACAGTCCAGCGATCAGGAGTGTGATGTTTCCCAGCAGAAAAACTTCATTTGTGTGCAGGTTTTTTTATGTCTGTTTTTGACCTCCCTCGCTTTCTTGTTTTTGGTGAAGCTTCTGTTTGGAGGCAGAAGCTCTTATTTGCAGGCCTTCTTGTAAGACACCCCTGTTGGCATATCTTTTGGTGCTACTGCCAAGGTATGAGAGAGAAGTCAGTTTTGTAGCTGGGATTGTGATGTGTTTTCCCAATTGAGCCAATTGAATATTTTTGAACCACAGAAACAAAATGGCTTCTGAGTTGTTTGTTCATTCTTGATCCTCTATCTCTGGTACCCACACCAGTATTAGGGTGGTCAGTGACCTTTGGACAAGTTGTTCACTGTGCGTTTCTGATGAGCGGCTGTGATTTTTCTTAATAGGGGAATATTTTGAATGACCCTTGCAGGGTCAGCACTTTGTACTGTATTTGTTGAGCTAGCATCCTTTTCTGCTTTCCTACCTCTATTAGTCTGTGTTCATATTGCTATAAAGAACTGCCTGAGACTGAGTAACCTATAAAGAAGAGGTTTAATTGGCTCACAGTTCAGCATGGTTGGGGAAGGCTCAGGAAACTTCAAATCATGGCAGAAGGTAAAGGGGAAGCAAAGACCTTCTCCACAAGGCAGCAGGAAGAAGTGCTGAGCAAATGGGGAAGAGCCATATGTAAAACCATCAGATCTTGTGAGAACTCACAGTAACACCATGGGGGGAACCATCCCAGTGACTCAGTTATCTCCACCTGGTCTCCCTTGACATATGGACATTATAGGGATTATGAAGATTATAATTGAAGATGAGATTTGTTTGGGGACACAAAGACTAACCATATCACTACCGAAAGATAGATTTCTTTTATTTTCACTGGCTTTAAGTTTAGTGTAAATTGTTTAAATTCCTTGAGAGAAGTAGTTTTGTTTTGTTTTTGAGATTGGAGTCTAGCTATGTTGCCCAGGCTGGAGTGCAGGGGTGCAATTTCAGCTCACTGCAGACTCCACCTACAGAGGTCAGAGGATTCTCCCACATCAGTCTCCCTAGTAGCTGGGATTACAGGTGCACACAACCACACACAGCTAATTTTTTAATTTATTTTTGCATTTTTAGTAGAGACAGGGTTTCACCATGTTGGCCATGCTGGTCTTGAACTCCTGACCTCAGGTAATCCGCCTGCATTGGCTTCCCAAAGTGCTGGGATTACAGGTGAGCCACTGTGCCCAGCCTATGAGTAGTTTTAAATAGTTAAATGTTCAATACTGTGCTCCAAAATTAATGACTTTAAATGAGAAAATCTTAATTCAAGTCTTGGCTCTTTTACTTTCTAACTATATGAAATTGGAGAAATTATATCAAGTTTCAGGCTTTAGTTCATTCCTCTATATTATAGAAACATTTCGTAGGTTTGTTGTGGAGTTTAAATAGTTGATTAATATACAGTACATACAAGAATGGCTGGCAGGTATCACACACTACATTAAGATTAGCTATTGTACTTCTTATTGAATATAGTCTTAAGCTATTTTTTAAATATGTGACTTGCTACTTTAGAATTCCAAAGGATAACTTCTATCCCTTGAAATATATATATTTCATAAATATATCTACTTCATAATATGTATTCTTAAATACATAATATATAACATATAATGTATATTTTATTACATATATATTTTTATAATATATTTTACAACATATATATTTCATAACATGCTATATATATTACAACATATATATATTTTACAACATATGTAATATGTATTTTACAACATATATATTTTACAACATGTATTTTACAACATGCATAATATATATTATATATATTTAATTTTTATTGATAATCCGTGTGATTTAGTACTGGGTAACAAACTGTAGTTTACTATAAAAATGCAATACAGGCAAAGAAGATAAATACATTTGTATCAGGAGCTAATTGTACAATATAGTAATTTATTAAATATCTTGCCTACCAAAGGAGTTACAGGAACGTAAATATAATTATAGTCTTCAAGATCCTTAAAGTCTGGAAGTGTCAACATTGGCATAAGAACTTATAGGTGAGAGTTTGAAAGGTAGGGAGAGCACTAGTAAAAAAGAGTAAAGAGTGTCACAAAGTGTTACATGTAGTTATAGTTAAGTCCTATAATTATGGTACATAACTGCATTGAATTAAATCATCTTCTGTAATTTATTAGTGCTTCACTCATTTATTAATATTTTATGCATTTAAATATTAACTTCCCAGATATATTTATATTTATAATATATAAATATTTATATATTTATAATATATAAATATAATATATATAATATATAAATATATATATTATAAATATAAATATATATATTTATATTTATATAATGAATATATATTTCCCAGATATATTTATAACTAGAAAACATTTTTCATAGAAGTTAAACATAAATACACTATAAGTACACTACCTGCCTTTAAGAATAGTATAAGTTACCTTATACCCCCAATCCCCTAATAAGGTAAATTTGACAAAGTATCACTTTAGGTATTTTGGGATGTAGTAGGAATGTGTATTAACTGAAGTAGTGGGTTTCCTAACAAGAAATGTCATAGATGATATGGATTATTGATATTTTCAGGAAAAAAGTGCACTATGTAGCGTTAAGGAAGACTTTATTCAAGACATCACTGTAGGATCAAGACTACTATATCAGGGAGAGAGATTGAACTCAATGCCAGGAAAACAAAAGGAGGGAGAATTTTGAAGGGCTACAGTGAAGGGTAATTCATGGAGTTTAGTTAATATCAGTAGGTCATCTGTGTTTCCTCATTGGTGCTAGTGTAAGTTAGGTTCCTAAGCTCTCACAAGAACTGGGAAATATGGGCATTTTCTTACTTGATTACATTTCAAAGGAATGGCTTCTTGGTTCATAAGAAAGATATACTTCATTGTAAAACCAGCAAAGAGGTTGGCAGACAATTTACATCTCAAAGTGGCAGAGAAAGAATTTACAGTTGAAAGTTTTCTAAATTAAATGCTCTGAGAAAATGGATATCAGAAGTCTGTATTCAGGAAGCTGGAGAACACGTTAAGGCTTCCTTGGTCAATATCCTTTAAGTATTTGTAGTTCTATTTTGTATTTCTTAGCATACTCGTAGGTAGACTAGAAAACAAAACAAAAAACAACCAAAAAAGAGAAAAAGCTCTGCAATACACAATAGCCGAACATGTGTGAAGAAAGTTTCAGTATGTGACCATGATGCTAATTCAGTCTTACTATTTAATGTTTAACAAGACTCACAGATAGTAATAATGAGACTTCACAAAAAGAGGCAGATTTAGTGTAGACTCATGTCTCAGAGTAATGATGAAATTGCACACACATCACTGTTTTTAAATCTTGAACCTACTGCTATGTTAATGCACAATGTAATGATTCAAAGGTTGCCCTGATTTGCCAGATTATATTTCATTCAGTGTGAACAGATGGTATTGCATTTAGACAAATTGTTCCTTGAAACAAAAGATTCAATTCTCTGCTTTACAGAAGATACATATTCTGCCAACTATTTTTTTCAAGTAAACATATTAGGTAAATAAGAAAAACCATTATAATTATGGTGAAATTACCCATCAACACTGGTGAATTCCCATGGACCACATTTTTACTTAGTAGTCTTCCATAGATGGAACATATTTTTAACGCCAGTGACACATTTCAAATTTTAAATATTACTGAACTACAGGAATTTGCAATTAAATTATAAAATGCCAGATAACTATATAAAAGCTGTACTTTCTAAATAGCCCTAAAATGTTTCAAAATACAATTTACCTTAATTTTTGAACAATTTCTGGTAAGTAGTGGAGGAAAAGGAAAACAAAATTCTCTCGAGGGAGAAGATGAGGGTTTGATGTAGATTATATGTACTTTAAGTTTAAATATGTTATTTATAACAAAAACCAGTGTTTTCAATTGAGTTTCTTTTTTAATTCAGAAATTATATACATATGTTTTGCTAAAATTTTACATTTATTTAACATTATATTTTTTATTTTTTCAATTTAATTTTTGTTTTATTCAAAGGGTACATGTGCTTGTTTGTTACCTGTGTATTACATGTTTAATAGTGGGGTTGTGGCTTCTAGTGTACTCAGGAACCAAATATTGGACACTGTACCCAGAAAGTTAGTTTTTAATACACATACCTTTGCTACTTCCCCTTTCTTGAGTCCCTAGAGTATTTTTTCCATATGTATGTCCATGTGTATCATCTGTTTAGCTCCAACTTAGAACTAAGAACACACAGTATTTGTTTTTCTGCTGCTGTGTTAGTTCGCTTAGGATAATGGCCTCCAAATACATCTGTGTTGCTGCAAAGGACATCTTTTTGTTCTTTTTTTATGCTTCATAGTTTCCATGGGGTATCAGATCAACTGTTGGTGGACATTTAGGTTGGTTCCATGACTTTGCTGTTTTAAATAGTGCTGTAATAAACACACAAGTACAGATGTCTTTTTAATGAAATGACTTATTTTCCGTATTCTACTAGATACCCAGTATTGTGCTTACTGGGTCGAATGGTAGCTCCTTCAGTAGAGATATCTTTGAGATCTATCTTCATACTGTTTTCCCCAGAGATTGAACTAATTTACACTCTCATGAACAGTGCATGAGCATTCACTTTTCTCTGCATCCACACCAACATTTTTTTGTTTTTTCACTTTTTAATAAAAGCAATTCTGACTAGTGTAAGATAATATCTCAGTGTAGTTTTAATTTGCATTTCACTTATGATTAGGGATATTAAGGATTTTTTCATGTGTTTGTTTGCCATTCACTGTATTTCTTTTGAAAAATGTTCATGTTCTTTGCCCAGTTTTTAACAGATTTTTTTCTTGTTGAGTTTGAGTTCCTTGCAGAGTCTGCATATTAATACTTTGTAGGAAAAACTTAAATATTGACCTAGGAAAAGAATTTGTGGCAGAGACTTTGAAAGCAATGCAACAGAACCAAAAGTAGACAAACGGAACTTAAACTAAAAAGTTTCTTCCCAGCAAAAGAAATAAGCAACAGAATAAATGGACAACCTACAGAATACGTGAAAATATTTATAGGCAGTGTTTTTTTTTTTAACTTAAGGAAAACTGCAATCTCAATATGTGATCAATTATGTAATAACAATAATTGCTTTATCATCACTTCACCATCATTATAATAATCACTATCATATTACCATCATCATATATTAACCTAGAATGCAGAAATATGAACTAAAAACACTTCCTTTATCTCCAAATACTCCAACTAAGTTGTTTCTCTGTTTCTCTTGAGCAATGTAAGAGCTCTCTATATCTATCAACTCTTTGCTGTCAACTCTATATCTATCAACTCTGTATCTATCAATATATCTCTTTTATCTATCAACCTTTGCTGAAATGTTCCACAGAAACCGCTGTTGTAAAAACATTAAACACATATTTCATATTGTCAAACCCAATGTTTGCTATTCTTAACCTTTTAACATCCTCAGTTTTCCTGTCTCTGTAAATGGTGCCATAATCGTTTAGTTGCCCAAGCCAAAATTTTGAGGTTATGCTTGGTTCTCCATTCCTCTCCATATGATCTCTAGAGGTTATATAAATTTGTAGTTATATCTATCAACTTCTCTGCACTTGCTGCTGCCATTTATCCTGTATATGTCAGTAAATATATTCTTGTTTATTGCAGTTCTCTTAACTTGTCAACCTCCTTATGTCTCTCTAACCCATTTTCTGCATGGCATACAGAACTATCTTTAAACAAGAGGATCATGTTACTCTAGTTAAAAATGTCTGATTACTTTCCTGTGTGTTTAGATTAAAATTAAAACTCATTTAAATGGTGCTTTCTGTTCAAGTGCCTACTTATCTATGTAACCTTAAATTTCACATTCTTATCCATGCCCATTTTATTCTATCTGACCCAGCCACTGTTCATTTTCTCAAACATAGCCACTGCCTCGGTGTTTTAAAGACTTCATACTAGATTATTCTTTTCTTGTAAGATATTTCCCTAGGTTTCTCCATTGCTCTTTTCATCTTTTAAGAACCAATTTTAAAGTTACCTCCTCAAAAAATATTTATTTCAATCTTAAGTTTTGCTCTATTTTCTATTAACTTTGCTCATATGCCATGTCTTAATTTGTAGATGAATATTGCTTGCTTACTTTTTTGTTGTAACCATGGTGAAATTACCTGTCAGCTCTAGAAATTTCCTATAGAGCACATGTTTCTTTTATAGACTTGAAGTCAGAATTTTAAAAAAATTTATTCCCTAAATGAGACAATTTTTAAATTATGTTTCCCAGTGGCATATCAACTATAGTATACACTTTGGGTGATAGGAACTGTGCATGTATTTTTGACTGCTTTATACTCAGTGCCTGGCACAACAATTGGCACATAAAGTTCTAAGTTATATATAAATAGGTTGAAACAATTAAAGAATAGGGGAGTAAGAAAGTTTTTCCATGGAGAAAGAGTAAACCTTTTGCAAATTTCTACCACTTTCTTAAC
Organism: Mandrillus leucophaeus; assembly: GCF_000951045.1. NCBI lineage: Eukaryota > Metazoa > Chordata > Mammalia > Primates > Cercopithecidae > Mandrillus > Mandrillus leucophaeus. The sequence continues at coordinate 1,465,025 of NW_012108230.1, forward strand.
CAAAGTCTAGAATATTTTCTTTTATTTTTTACTTACCACAAACAGAGGAAATATTTTAAACTGAAGCCTGTATTTCATTATGCCACATGATAGCAACCCAAATTTGGAAATCCATATCTATTTGTATTATATAAAACACTATATTTTGATGGTGACATCTTTTGACAAACACATTCCTTGGTAGAATAGATTGTTAGCCTGATCCACCAAGAAGAATATTTAAATTACAAAAATAAAATAAAAAGCTTCCATCAATTACATCCTTGACTGCTATGCTTATTTCATATATACTCAACTGTGCTACAGATTTACAAGGAACATGATATAAATGTAGCCTACTGATCAAAATTTCTGAGTATCATTGGTTAGCAATTACTGAGTTCCTTTGCTTTGAGAAAGAGTAATAAATAACTTTGAAATGGAGGCTTGCACTGTTTTTCCTCATCTGAAGAGTATCTACCATACTCTACTTGAACACAGCTGAAGTCTTAATGAATAAGAACATCAAGTTCTCCTTCAAGCAAGGTTAATTTAGAGCTTTTGTGCCTTCAGAACTGTCCATAAATTAATTTCTACAACCTATAACATTTTTAATAGCTCTTTCCGGAGAAAATTTGAATGTAATGTGCATAAAAATCCAATCCTATAATCTCACATTTCCTGTATAAGATGAGATGAAATATACCATATAGAAGTTTCTGTGCTCTATTTTATGCTTATCAATTAGCAATGTTTTCAAAATAACGTGAGTTTCATGAAAGCGGTAAAATACTAAACTGCATGCTGATTAGAAATTTCTTTTCTGCTCTGATAAATTTTTCAATGTATCTTCTAATCTCTATTTTTAATACAAAGCTGCTTTCTTGCTTATCAACATTAGTATAATCCATTGTGTATTACTTGCCAATAGATCCTTTTTTTTTTTCCATTTCTCATTTTCTAGTCCATGATTACATAAACTTTATCACTTATTTAACTACTTTTCCTAAGTTAACCAGGTTTCCTAAGCAACAAAATGGATTTTGTACTAAAAATATTACAGACCATCTATCATTAGTAAATTCAGACTGGCCTGATTTATTTTTAAATAAAGTATGACTAGCCTTTTTTAACCTTATCAAATTATACAGTGGTATTCAGCCAAAAAGGAATTTCTTTTATGGAACTGGTTTAAAATTCACTTCAAGGTCCTTAAATTGTTAACTCATGACAGTGTGAAATTCTGTAATTTCTAAATTGTGATAGAATGTATAATTTCTTTCAAAAGAATAAATTATTTAGGAATGTATGCAATTTTGCCTTTGTTCTTATATTTTTAACATATATTTAAATATAATACAGGTATTCTTGCATAACTTAGATATGTATATGGATTTTAGTAACATTCTTTAACATGTAGATGTTTATATATCAGTAACATAGATATGATAATTAGGTGATATCTATAATTATGTATGGCATAAGTAAAAGTAAAGAATTTAATCCAATAGCCAAATAAAGAATAAATATTAAATATAATTTAGAAACTGTCTCCTCAACATGACTAATTCTTCCTTTCTCTCTTCCAAAATCAAATATTCTGAATTTTATGTTAAACATTTTATTGCTTTTAATTAATATATTCTTTAATTTTTATAATTCTTATACTTCATATAAATGGATATTATGTGTATCTTTCTGGAAGTATGCTTAATATGATTTAGAGAATCATTCATGTTGAAGCCTGTGCCTGTTTTTTTTTTGTAAATGCAATAATCCATTGCACATATATGACAGTGTGTATCCTTCGTACTATAGATATATTCAATGCCTGACTTATGCAAATACTATACTATTAATATCATTGTGCGTGTCTCCTGAGTATGTGCTTTTATAGGATGTTACATGGAACAGGAACTTAGGGGTCATAATTTGTTCGTGTTCAAATTTGCTATGAAAGATTAAATGTTTTTAAAAGTGAGTCTACCAATCAATGCACATCTGTACAGGGAAAAGCAACAGAATTTTTTTATTTTTATTTTTTGAGAAGGAGTCTCTTTCACCCAGGCTGGAGTGCAGTGGCGCAATCTGGGCTCACTGCAAGCTCCGCTTCCCAGGTTCACACCATTCTCCTGCCTCAGCCTCCAGAGTAGCTGGGACTACAGGCACCCGCCACGACGCCCGGCTAATTTTTTTTTTGTATTTTTAGTAGAGACAGGATTTCACCGTGTTAGCCAGGATGGTCTTGATCTCCTGACCTCGTGATCAACAGAATTTTTTAAATCACAAAAATGTAAACATTTGACATTGTACAACATTACAAAACTTCTTTGAACCTATTGGATATAGAATATTATTTTAATTTACATGCCCCTATTTTAAATTTGTAAGTTTTTCTTACAGTCACGAGGCATTGGTATTTTCTTTACTGTAAACTGTTTTAGCATAACTATTTGTCAAAAAAATATAATCTAAAATAAGGAACACCTATAAATTATAACATGTGTATTCATGGTTGATGCTTATACTTGGCTGTTTCTCCATTTTCCTATACTTTAATAGATGTTTCTCATCTAGTTTAGATTACAATATTTTGACAAATAATTATGCTAAAATGTTTTCCAGTCTGTGCTCCCCTTCTTTCCTTATACTATTTGTTTTTTATTGAACAAGTAATTAAATATTATATAGTCTCATTTATCAATTCTTTTATGACACATTATTTTAGTCTTATTAAAATTATTTTCCCTGTGTAGAATTAGAAAAATCTAATCATATTCTAAAGGACACTTCAAACTCTGTGATAGTACATATTTATCAACTCATATTCACTAATATTCACTAATTCCTATTAGCAATAACACCATAAATTATAGCTATAAACCTGAATGGCATTTGGTGGATTCAATGAGGGTAATTTAATTTGTAATATCTTTAATCGTTTTACTTAGCTGTGCTATTAGGTTTTGTGTATTTCATGCAGATGGGTATATGCATGTTTTACATACATACTTTCTGCTTCTCTACTATTCCATTAGGGAATAGATAATCTTGTTTAAGGGAAGTGCAAATCTTAAAAAACACGAGCTTATAAAAGGGTGGGAAATTAGAAATGTGTGAAAAATGTAAATAAAGCTAATGTGCAATAAAAAATAGAAAATTTATTAAAGATGGTACTCAGTAAAAAAAAATGACATCCTTTTAGTTTCAAAATACGAAAAATGTAGAGTTAGAATTGATACAAAGTTTAGAAGATATAAAAGTGTGAGAAATAATATATATGTAACCTTCTATAAAGGAGGAAATATTAACTTCAACAAAAACATAATTAAAAATAGAATTTAGAATAACCTAAACTAAAATAAATGTCACAGGAAAGAAACTATAAGCAATTTTAGATATCTATGTTCAGAATAATAATAGTTTACTATAGTGGTAGAAGAATACCAAATATTTGACAAATAATCATATATGGGTTTATGGTTCTAATTGTATTACAAAGTTCACAAGTATTAAAGGATATCATTAAATTGAAACATGGTAAAATTAGTTTTCTTTTTTTGGATCTTCTCAGTCTTCCAAATTCTACCCACTGGGGGAAAAATAAAACCGCCTAAGATGTCTGTCTAATGTGAATTTGAAGTTCAAAATGAGATTTTCAAGGCTCAAAAATAAAATTAGCAAGTAAAATAAGTGCATACATAATGGAACACTAGAGATATTATAGTGTGTAATGGACTAGGATAATAATTGGTTTTCCTTGAATATTTCATCCTTTTATGTTTACTTGAATGTTCTATTACAATCATGCAATTTTATTTTCATATTGGGTATTTCTATTCAATAGTACAGCAATATGAATAAACTTTATTATTTTATTAGTTTGATCAAAAAGTGGAAGTAGAATGTTTTGGGGGCTGGGCGCGGTGGCTCATGCCTGTAAACCCAGCACTTTGGGAGGCCGAGAAGGCAGATCACCTGAGGTCAGCAGTTCGAGACCAGTCTGGCCAACATGGTGAAACCCCGTCTCTACTAAAAATACAAAAGTTAGCCAGGCATGGTGGCAGTTGCCTGTAAGCTCAGCTACTTGAGAGGCTGAGGCAGGAGAACTGCCTGAACCTGGGAGGAGGAGGTTGCAGTGAGCTGAGATCCTGCCATTGCATTCCAGCCCGGGCAACAAGAGTGAAACACTGTCTCAAAAAAAAAAAGAAAGGTAGAATGTTCTGAACTATTTCCATTACTTTGTGTAATTTTCATCACTTATTTTTTAAATAGAAATTCTCAACTATGTTATTATTTCATGTGTAAAAATCTAGATGTAAAACATTTATGCAAATTTTAGATCTTATCCATCATATTTCATCTAGTTTTCAGTACTTTAAAATTAAATTATTGATACTGCATAAAACATAGCTTATTTATGATCTCTATAGTCCTATCTAAAAATTTCACTCATCCCACAACATATTTATGATGACACTGTCATTAAAAATGATTTTGCATATGGCCGTCACCAACATTTAAGCTTCATATTTGGATTAAAAATGAACACTTTAGTATACGCAAAATCTTAAGGATTTGAGAAATAAATGTATTAAAACATAAACCTAGAGATAATATAAATGCATTTTTGGTCACAGGATATATATTTGCTTCTTATTCATATTTTATAAGAGTGGAACTTCTGGATAGAGAGTATAGTTATTTCATGAGAATATCATCAGAAACATTTTGCTAAACTTGTTAATCTGTGTTTCTGCTAGAAATATTAATATATTCCATGGTAAAGTATTTTTTAAAAAACATTTGATATGCCTAAAGATTAAACATAGAAACAGTTAAATGAAATATATGTATTTTGAAATTCATTTTCAACATTTTCTTTAATATTAATCAGTTCATGTTTGTCAGTTGAGAGATGACCTTGTTTGTAATACATAGCTACATGTATATGGGTAAGCATGAAGGTGTATATATCTATAAACAAATCCAAAATGTGTAAAGTGTATTGATACGTGGCCGTAATACACTTTTAAAATGAGGAAAGAATATTTGTAAAGTGTTTATTTATGCCCTACCACCATCCCACAAAGTAGATACTTTAATTTATAATCTGACTTAGATTATGTGTCTTAGACATCCTTATCCTATTATTTGGGAGAGCTGATATTTGAATGTAAGTATATAAGTTATAAATTTTGATATAAAATTATTATAAATTTTAAAATTATTGTATACTTATGATTAAATACTATTTTATACAAAATTATCTAACATGGTTTTACAAATATTATATTGATTTTAGCTATATCTCAATTCCAGTAAAAATCTTATTTATGTGACACTACCTTCATAATCAATATTGAATTATCTCTGTAAAGTATCCTTCCCTTGGCAGTCTTTTCCCTATACTCGTTTTTTTCTCCCTAACATTTGTTATCAGCTGATGTAGGATTTATTTTTAATCTTCCTCTCCCTACTACAACTTAAGCTCTAAGAATATGAATTTGTGTCTCTAATTTGTATTGCACTATAAGTGTTGCATGTCTAGCACATGAAACTTTACCTGGCACATGGTAGTGCTAATGATAACACTCTACTACTATTGCTGCTGCTGCTACTAGTACTACTAGCAGTGGAACATTCCTAATCTGAAAATTCAGAATTCAAAATGCCCCCAAATATGAAATTTTTTGAATGCTAACATGCCAGCACTGTGGAAAATTCCACACCTGACCTCATGTTCTTTGAAATATGGTATAAAATTACCTTTGGGTGACGTATGTAAGGTATAAATGAAAATTAAATGAATATTGTGTTGAAATTTGGCTATCCCCAAAATATCTCATTATGTACATGTAAATACTCCAAAATCTGTATAAATCTGAAATTGAAAACATGTCTGGTCCCAAATACTTTAAATAAGAGATATTGAATCTGTATTACTACTAAAAGTTAACATTTGTGCAGAGCTTATGTTCCAGAAACCATTCTTAGGTTTTTTTTTCTTTCTTTTTTTTTTTTTTTTTTACATATAACACATTTAATATTCAAAATAACTTTATGATATATGCAGCATAATTTATTTCAGAAGGGGAAACTGGGGTGAAGAAAGGCTAAGCAAGATCTTGCCAAATTTCTCACATGAGTAAAATTTGTAGCCTGAATTTAGCCCTTAACTAGTTTATATTCTATAGAATTCTACTTTATACTCATTATTCTACCTTCACTCTGAAGATATTATTTTAAATTAAACAACAGTGATGGGATTTCACATATATACAATTACAAACATTATAGATCAGAAAATGACTTAATTATCAGTGAATTTTTGATCACTTGCAGTTTATCATAAATGAAATTTCCTAAGTGATTTTCCTCTCTGAAATATTTATTATGTGTTGAAAGTAAAAACTGAGTAATACCATTTTACCCTTTTTCTTTAAAGCATTATTCTAAGTAATGAATCCTTAACAAATGACCTAGAAACATTTTAATCAGTTTTTTATTACACTCTCAATAGAAATTTATTTCTTGGTAGATAATTTGAAAATAACTGTAACATTGGCTATGAGAATCATTTTATTGTTCAGTATAATTTGTAATATGTCTTAAAAAGACTCTTTAAAAATTTTAATATCTGTGTTGCAGTCTAATTGTAATATTGATAAGAGTTATTTAATGTAACATTTATTAAGAATGCATTTATAAAGAAGTTGAAATAGCCTCAATCCACTGTTTCATTATACAGAATTCAAATTTAGCCAAAAAACAACTTATTGGTTTAACTTTTTGTTGTTGTTGTTATTGTTTTGTTTTGTTTTGTTTGCTACTGAGTCTGGCTCTGTGGCCCAGTCTGGAATGCAGTGATGTGATATCTTGGCTCACTGCAAACAATACCTTCCGGGGGTTCAAGGAATTCTCTTGCCTCAGCCTGCTGAGTAGCTGGAACTATAGGTGCCCACCATCACATTCTGTTAATTTTTGTATTTTTAGCAGAGATAGGGTTTTACCTTTTTGGCCAGGCTGGTGTTGAACTCCTGACCTCAGGCGATCCACCCGCCTCAGCCTCCCAAGGTGCTGGGATTACAGGCATGAACCACCGTACCCAGTCAGGTTTAACATTTTAGAAATGTAGGTTGTTGACTCTGAAAAGAAAAATGTAACTAAACATACACAGTAATATGTTGTATATCTCATGATGAAAACATGTGAGTTCCCAATGCTGTTTATAAGTTGCTACACAGGAAGACACAACTTCTTGCTCCACAAAAGCCATATTATAAACAGTGTTTACTTCTCAGAAGGGACAAAAGAGGCTATTTTTGCATTAATTGATTCATTTATTTATTCAACTAACTTTGAGAGCTTATTATATCCTAGGCTGTGGTCTAGAACTGTCAGAACAGCTGGGAACTAGATAAAGGTTTCTCTCCTCTCTGCATTCATCTTTTCATAAAGAGACAGGAATAAAGCAAATTAATATATACATATATTAAAATTTTCAGCAAATGATAACTGATAACACTTAAAATAACAGCATGATTAAAAATAAGTGTGTATGTGTAAGTTGTTTAATGAAATGATTTGCAGTCATAACGTGAGTAATGAAAAATGGCCATATATGAACTTTATTTATATATTTATTTATTTTGAGATGGAGTTCACTCTTGTCAGCCAGGTTGGAGTGAAATGACACGATCTTGGCTCACTGCAACCTCCACCTCCTGGGTTCAAGCAATTCTCCTGCCTCAGCCTCCCAAGTAGCTAGGATTACAAGTGCATGCCACCATGCTAGGCTAATTAGTATTATTAGTAGAGATGGGGTTTCACCATGTTGGCCAGATTGATCTCAAACTCCTGACCTAAGGTGATCCACCCACCTCAGCCTCCCAAAGTGCTGAAATTACAGGCCTGAGTCACCGCTCCCAGCCTATGAACCCTATTTATGTAAGAGGGGATAGTGTTCTAGACAGAAAAAAAAAAAAACAGATAATAAAACTCAGGACAGTCTGACATATTCAAAGGAAAGAAAGAACCATGATGCAGCTACTTTAAGGTAATTGAAGGACCAAGCTGAGGTCAAACTCAGGTACAAGGAGGACAGGAGAAAGAGAGATTGTTTCCTGAGGCCTGCTCCTGAGGTCTGGGGGTCCTCAACATATAACAGAAGACTTTAACAAGGGCTATGAGAATTATGTGTCAGGAGCCGTGGACAAAACCCATAGTATACATAATCATACCATCGCTGCTTTTCCAACGCAGATCCTTTACATCAAAAGAATATACAACTTCAGTGTAATTGCATTGTTTGTACACAAAGGAGAAATGCTTGAGGGGGTGGATACCCTGTGTTACATGATGTGAATATTCACATTGCATATATGTATCAAAGGAGGTCAGATATCCCATATATATATATATATATTATGTACCCACAAAAACTAAACTAAAAAATCTTAAAACACACACACACACACACAACTCAAAAGATACTGCCATGTTGCTAGAATCTAATCTAGTCATTAAGTCTAGTCTATCATCATATTGTATGAATATGTCTCCCAGGGAGAGGCCATTCACATTTACAGGCTTTTTTCTTTTAATCTTGTCAGGTTTCAAAAGCAGGAGTGGTCTCAGCAAACATATAGACCCTTTTACTTTCAGGCATCTGGAATAATTGAGCTAACAGGCAATGCCATCTCTTGCTCTGAGACTCTATCAAGATGTTAATGTAATGTTGGAGTTCCTTGAATTTATAACCCATTTATTCATTTCTTTATCCTCCGCTACTATTTCTACTCTCCATCAACACCCAAACTTTTTTGCCTTTGGAAGGGACATTAGAATTGCCACTGTGCTGGTCTAGATTGTAGGCAGCAATACTAGTCTAACAAGTACCCCTGCCTTGGCCCATTCCCATTCTGACAGGGTAAACTTACATGAGTGTAGATCTGGTGAGCTACTTTTACCATCAGGCGATATGGCTACATTCATTTTTAGCCCCAAGTTTGTTAGATGACATGAAGGAGAACCCATCCCCATCAGACCCTTAGGAATTCTGACCTAAAGTTTAAAAACATAGTGACAGTTTGTTGCTTAGAAATTATGCCTGCTTCCAGCACCTGTAGTTGCAGCCCTGCTCCTAGGACCACTGCATCAGGTAGGGGCGGAAACAAAATTGGGGGTGATTTGAGGAAGAAAGAACAAATTATAGTCATACTAGTGTACTCCTCCCTTGGCAAGAATAGCATAGTTATGTCAACATCCTTCCCACCTCCTCTTTTCCAGATTAACCAGGAAAACAGAAAAATCTAATGGGGACATTCTGTTAGTCTCACACTCGTGAAGACAGCCCTTCGTGTTTTTATCTCCCCTGTTTTAGACAACTGATATTTAAATTGCCCATTTTACTTCTCTACCAAACTATCACTCTGAGGAGGAGACCTCTCTGCCCATTGTTGGACATTAGGGCTGTGCGATGTGTTCCTTGTCCTGAAGAAATGACAGTTGGCCGTCCAAACTTGTACAGTATGTTCTGTTTTATTTTAATGGCACTGAGTATTTGCATCTTTTACCAGTAAAGAAATCTCAGTCTAAAGTCAGTGTCTATTTCTGTCAAGACCCATTTGTAGCCCCCATGGCTACCAGCATCATTTGTAGCCCCCATGGCTACCAGCATCAGTCTCACTTGCCAGCTCTCTTCTGAGCCTTCTCATCAGGGAATCTGCCCCATAGCCATCTGTAGTTCTGTCTCTCTTGCTGACAATCAGTGTTTATTGGCATTTTGTGCCTTAGAGTGTGCAAGAAAAACATGCCTGTATTTCAGACCATCTATGCATTGCTTCAGAACCCCTATATCTACTTATTTCAGGGAAGGTGGCCACCTCAAGGGAGGACATGGGATGTCTACTTATTGATTCTAGTCTTCTTCGGAACCTGAAAGGGGGTTCTTCCACTGGCCATCAACCTGTCTTACTTTAAAGTACAACTCAAATGTCTATAAGACTGTGCCCCATATGGGGATTGTTTTAACAGGCCAGGCTTCCAGTGCCCTTCTGCCTAAACATGTTGCCAAGCCATTGGCTACTATCCGTGAGTCAGTAAAAATGCAAACATAGGGACTTTTATCATTGTTTGAGTTTGTTCATCAGTGGTAGGGGAATAGCATGCAATTCAACCCACTGAAATGACTTGTTTTTACCTTCATTGATAAAAGTAGCATCCTTCCAAAGAGGATAGTGTCCATTCATTTTAAAACTCATCCAAAAACCAAGCCGTTCTTGGTTGGTCAGCTGAGAGCCATTTATAGGTCAGTGTGGAACCCGGCAGCTCCTCACACAGTTCCTGAGGCAGTCCTGGGGAAAAGAGACTTGCTGCTTATGAGGCTGTCTTCCATGTATTCCACAGGTAGCGTGATCGTGTATAAACTATTTTCATTATTCAGAACTATTGTGGGCACTACCATCCCATTAGAGTGTTTCTCTGAAATCACTTGAGAGAGCATGGGTATTTCAGATGTCAAGATGAATTTTATGTCCTTCAGTCATAGGAGTAGTTTCAGTTAAAAGCCAGGTAGTAAATATGCCTCAAGTAGAAATTCTCTAGCACCAAGTCCCAGGAGTCCTTGCCGGAAGTCTGTCACAGGCTGTTGCGATAAACACCAGGAAGCACTCCAGAGAGAGTTATCAGGTGGGGAGTTTGTCCCTACCAGCACTCTCGCTTCTACTCTACACTCTGTGGGCTAAGGCAATCTTACTGGTTACCATTTAGCATGGTCAATTGATATTGTTTGAAGGGCAGCTTTAAATGCCTTCGGTTGTACAATAAATACTAGGCAGTGTGAAACATCTCTCAGTAAGACACAAGATCCATTGCCATAAAACCTTTGGGCAAAGGAGACACAGGGTTTTTACATAAAGCCAGTTTAAACATTTCAGCTTTCGTAATCCTATGGACTCTTACATTGTTATAATCTAGTCCCAGGGACTTTTCTTCCCCACCCTTAGGCTATATCACCTTCCCTTGGGCAAAAGGCTTTGGGTCCTCAGGAGTTAAGCCAAGGAACCGTGGTCTCTCTGTCGATCATTTCCTGGATGGATCAGTCTAACCATTACCTCAGGAAATTCCAGGTAGGGTTTCTCATCATAATCTTTACGATCTGTCTTTTGAAGTGACTCAAACTGGAGTAAATGCAGCAAACTGGTTTGAGGCCCTCTAGTATTGGGAGACCACCAGGAGTTACTTCTGGTCCACCCAACCTTCAATGGTATTGTGTTAAGATGTTTGTTTCAGCCCCATCAATTTCTACTTTATTTCATTTCCCTCTTAGTTTCACTCCTATCAATGTTTTGTTATTTTTAAATAACCATTGAAAAATTGTCACCTTCCTACTATGAATCCTTTTATTTTCCCTTCTGCCTTTCATTATCTTGTAATTAACCTAATGTTTTTGTTAGCATCTGTAAGACCCAGGAGGGGTAGCTGAGACAGCAAGTTTGATAAGGCATCTGGAACTGTCGTTGGCTTCTGTAGGAGTAACATCAGATAGGGTATCCACATAGAAGAGGCCTCCATAACCACAGCATTTATCATGACCTAGGTAGTGGGCATATTCAGTGGGTAAATATCCCAGTCACCACAAAGACAGTCACACATGGGTTGCTTATGAAACATCAGCTGCTTCATCTGGGGTGCTCCACTTGGCATTTATAAGGTAAACAGACCTTAGAGTGGCTTTTATCTGGCCCACCAAGCTGGCTGTTACCTCAGGAATAACCTGTGTGTCTGGATCATATACCCCCATCTGTGATTTTTCAGTAGTGAGCTGTGGGTCCTGCATCAACCCAAACATGCTCTTCCAGTCTGCAGCATTTGAAATCAAAGATACTGTTCCTAAATTAATTATTCTCAGAATCCATTGTAGTAAAGGAAGCTGATGATACTGATCTACAAACAGAATAATTTCTTTACACCATACCCTCTAGTTTCAATAGTTACTTGGTTTCATCCTTCCCCAACATTGACTGCTTTCTTGGAAACCAAAAGTCTCACAGGTACTTTCTGTCGTCCCTTCATAAATTTCCCCTTGTAGGGGTGGCTCTGAGGCTAGTGGCCTGAGCTCAGACAGACTAACATCTGAGCTTGGTCCAGATTCAAGGCCCAACACAGCATTTTTTTTTTTAACTTTCATTTTAGCTATTACTGATAGCAGTAATCAAGGTTATGATGTATCACATTTACCTTACTAGTTTGAATTTCCTTATGTGTCTGGTAAACCAAATCCCAGGGAGTTGAATCCATGCCTAAATTCCACTGGTAACTTTTATTTTTAGTTACTGAGTGCAGCAAAACTGTGACTCCATACCGTGGGTAACCACATAGCCACACAGAAATTAAAAGGTTCTTCATCCCCCATGCTTTGATCTTTTCTCTTGTGAAATCACATGTTTCTGTTAGCCTGGGCAGTCCTACCACATCCCACTTATGACACCAATTGTTTGGAAACACTCTCAAGCTGTTTTTCTTGTGCTCTCACACCGACACATCGATCAACACAGAAGACTTTTGTGACTACATGTGTGGGGTTTTCCCACTCACACCAAGTTGTAGATACCAGCTGAGATTCCTCTAAGTCAATTCAACTCTGATACTACCTTTCTGGAGGCAGCCTGAGATCCCACAAGTTGAAGGGCCTGTCCCCAAGACTGCCCCATACCGCCGATACCAGTCACAAGTCTGGGCCTCTAGAACTTCCAGCTGACTGGGTGCAAGTTGGGGTTGCCATGACTCCCTCTTTGTGCTTCACTAATGTGCCAAAGCAGCTCAAATAACTGAGGAAAACAGTTACTTACATTTACCAATTTATCCTAAAGAATATTACAAAGGATATCATTGAGGAGATGCATAGGACAAGGTGGGGGTGGTGTGCCAAGGTTCCATCCTCTCCCTGGGGCACTCCTCTCCAGGAACTGCCAGATCCTCAGCTATTCAGAAGCTATGTGAACACTTCTTTTGGGTGTTTATGGAAGCTTTGTTACTTAGGCATGATTCACAACCAAGTAGAAATGTGATTTGGTGAAAAGAATAGAATTGCATACTACTAGAGTGGGAAGACCTGACAGTGCCTGTCCGTTCAGATTCTTCTTGGCCTCTCTGTACAGCATTTCTTCCTCCAGGAATGGGACAGGACCCTCTCTGGAATTAGGGTCTTTTGATCCACAATTAGGTTAGAGTCTTGTCTTGGGCAGGTAAAAGGAAGACAGGTCAGAAAGAGATTGATTCTCTTTGCTGAGTTCTGCTCCAGAGGCCTAAAATGCCCCAGCGTTATAACAGAAGACTGTAACAAGGAATATGGGAATTATGAGCCAGAAACTGAGAAAAAAAACAAAACCAAGAAACTGTGTGTGTGTGTGTGCATGTATACATATATATGATATCTATATCATAAAATCACATGTTTTAATGCTGTAGTCTTTTAGAGTATTAGAAGAATAAAAATAAACAGTACTCATATTTTCACCACCTAAAATTTAAACTAAGATTTTTTAATATTCGATTTCAATCATGTTATTATGTAAGAAATAAACATTTCAGAAAGAGCTAAGCGCCCTTTTATTCATGCCCCAACTCTATCCTTATTCTGTTGGCTTATGTGGCTTTTTAAAAAGTAATTTTTAAAATAGACTTTGTTTTAGAAGTTTTGGTTTACAGAGAAATCGAGCAGAAGATTCAGAGATTTCATATATATCCCTTTCCCCAACACATGTGTAATTTATTTTGTTATGTCCCCCACCAGAGTGGTACATTTGTTACAGTTGGTGAATCTGCCATTTTCATCCAAGTTCTTTGTTGACATTATGTGTCACTCTAGGTGTTTTGCATATTATGGGATTGGACAAATGTATAATGACATGTATCCCCCATTATAATATCCGTGTCAAACATAGTGTTTGTACTTCCCTAAGTATCATCTGTGTTCCACTTATTTAGAACATCTTCCCCACTAACCCCCAACAACAACTTCTTTTTTTACTATCTCCATAGTTTTGCCTTTTGCAGGATTTCATATAGTTAGAAACATGTAGTAGGTATTCTTTTCAGATTGGTATTTTTCAATTTAGTAAAATGCATTGAAGTTTTTTCCATGTCTTTTAATGACTTGATAAATAAATTTTTGTTAGTGCTAAATAATATTCTATTGTCTGAACATACCACAGTTTATCCATTTATCTATGAAAGAACATGTTAACATTGGTTGTTTTCACATTTTGGCAATTATGACTAAAGCTAATATAAAAATATATGTGCAGGTTGTGTAGATGTACATTTCTAACGTTTTAGTGTGATTAGTACAGTTAAAGGCATTATAGTTACATTTCAGTAAGAGCTCTTTTATTTCAGGGATGCATACTGAAATATAGATTAAAAGGTGTAGTGACTGATGATTGCGTATTATGAGATAAAGGTAAGTTGGAAAGACAAAAATTATGGGTTATTTTATTAAAAATGATTTATGAGTACATGAAGATTCACCTAATAAAAGGCTCACCTAAGAAAAGGCTCATCTGGAGTCTTAGTTAATTCAGTCTTTTTTGCATCCACCATTTGTCCATCTTCTCAAAAGTAATGTGTACAAAATGTGTGTTTTTGTTTCTAGTTGGTACAATGGGATTGATGGCATGTCTTTAGAAATTTTATTTTGCTACTTTTAATATATAACTTCAAGGATATTAGAAGAAGCCAGGTAACTTCATATATATGATAATATATTTCCAGGAGGCTTATGATTCCAGGAGATTTAAGGGGTAACACGCCATCTATTTGTTACTGGGACAGTAAGTGATGGGGTAATTGTTATTGGGAAAGGTCATATGAAACAGATCCTCAAAACAATCTAACCTGGGTTTTTTCATAGATTCAAGGAACACAGACTCATGGATCAAATATTTTATTTATCCAGGGAATACTCTCTTGCCTGAAGAAAATGGAATCACCACTATTTTCTTAACAAATACATGTTACAGACATTTGCTCTCTCAATGCCTTCTCTTCAATCTTTGATATATTCTGTGTCACAAATAATGATCATGTGACCATTTGTGATGCCCACAAATGCCATGGATTACCATTTTTCATTTCCTCTGTCACAGATTTATCTTAGGAACTCTTAATATGTAAGCAGTCTGATCCCAGATCCCCACTTTGTGGATCTATTTTCCAGAGACTTTATAAGTGCTAATTACTTTGTCAGTCAGTGACTTATAAGGGAACAGATGGCACTCTCCAATTAAGATGATTCCAGAATTATTTGAAGGAGCAGAGATCTTCAGTAAAAGAAAAGTCCACCAGAAGGAAAACAGGCAGATAAATGTCTCAAATCCACATTTATTCCTTTCTTCAATTTCTTGCTGGGGCTCCTTTTTGGAAACCACAGGACAAGATATCCATTGAATTAGGGCCTATGTGTCAGACTCTCAGAGTAGAGAATGAAGTGGAGAAGATTGATCTCTAGTGGTAAACAAAGAATACTTGGGAAACAGAGCTGTCTTCGGGTTGAATATGTCCTTTTGAAATAAGGATAAGAATTTCAGAGTAAGGAGCAGGATTTCATACCCAAATGGAGGGGAACAAAGAAGTTTTGTGATCAAGTCCCTAGTTTGGCAAGACAGAAGCAAAATTTGGGAGTTGTTTTATAACAAAGATAAGGGTAATTAATTCAGTTTAACAGTATAAAGCTAGTTTTCATTTTACTGATACATGATGATTGAATATCTGACCCTGATCTACTGACCTTTACAATGGAAAGAGTTAAAGAAAAGCTCAATATTCTTGTTTTTATTTTTATTTTTTATACTTTAAGTTCTGGGATACATGTGCAGAACATGCAGGTTTGTTACATAAGTATACGCATGCCATGGTGATTTACTCCACCCATCAAACCATCATCTATATTAAGTATTTCTCGTAATGCTATCCCTCCCCTAACCCCTCACCCCCAGACAGGCCCTGGTATGTGATGTTGCCCTCCCTGTGTCCATGTGTTCTCATTGTTCAACTCCCACTTATAAGTGAGAACATACGGTGTTTGTTTTATTCTGTTCCTGTAATAGTTTGCTGAGAATGATGGTTTCCAGCTTTATCCATGTCTCTGCGAAGAACATGAACTCATCCTTTTTTATGGCTGCATAGTATTCCATGGTGTGTCTGTGCCCCATAAGAAAAGCTCAATATTCTAATAGCACCTATAACCATGATACACATACACACACACACAGCAAACCAAAATATAAGAAATAAATATTAGATAAATATATATGTATATATATTTAGCAGAACAAAATATAATAAATATCAGAATAAATTTAAATAGGATATATTTGTATTAGTAAAAAAGATTTATGTGAGTTGTAACTGACTCAGGTGTGTATATTGTGAAACACCAGTGAGAAAGGAAAAGTTTTGCATGATTTTCTTGAAATGGAAGAAAAAGTTTTGCATGATTTTCATGGTGAAAAGTAAATAGGAAAAGATGTTGGATTACATAGTTCTCTGTTCTGGAAAATAAGAAATATTAACAATCTTGATATTTATAATCAATAGTCTATTTTTATTTATTTATTTTTTTTTTGAGACGGAGTCTCGCTCTGTCGCCCAGACTGGAGTGCAGTGGCGCGATCTCGGCTCACTGCAAGCTCCGCCTCCCGGGTTTACGCCATTCTCCTGCCTCAGCCTCCGAGTAGCTGGGACTACAGGCGCCCGCCACCACGCCCGGCTAGTTTTTTGTATTTTTAGTAGAGACGGGGTTTCACTGTGTTAGCCAGGATGGTCTCAATCTCCTGACCTCGTGATCCCTCGGCCTCCCAAAGTGCTGGGATTACAGGCTTGAGCCACCGCGCCCGGCCAATAGTCTTATTTTTAGAATTCAATCAATAGGAAGAAATTTTTATCTCAGAAAGGGTTCCTGAAACGTGATTAAAGTATATCATCCAAAATAATTGAATGATTGCCTACCTCAAACATGATCAAATCAACCAAAGACAGGGAGTCTGCTTGTACTCAATACATATAAAATATTTTATAATATTACTATACAGTAATATTTCAGACTTACTATTATAATAGGCTTACTCTAATAAACTTGTTCTAACGGAAAGGTATGGATATTTATTGACTAAGGAAGAACATTCTGTCATTACATGTAAAGGAACATAGCACTGACTGTCCCAAGGTACGAAGTCCAGGTTCAAAAACTCACTCACTTGATCTGTGATCTCAGGCAAGTTCTATAATCTGTCTCTGCATCAGTTTCCTCACACAGAAAACTAACAATTGGCACTTTTTCACAGGCTTATTATAAGGGTTAAATAAGTTATACAGTGTTCCTAGTGCAGAACTTACAGGTAGTAACTGTCATCATTATGGTTATGTTTACTGCGTGTTCCCAAAGATTTGACATTATCAAACTGATTTTTAAGAAAACATTGAAGTATAAAAGCACAAAAAAGTGCCTTAATAAGTGGATATTTCTCAAAGTATATGTAGCCATTTAACCACCCAGTTTGAGAAACAGAATTGTTTCCTGAGAAGCTCTTCTATGTAGTGTCACATTTGCTGTGTCCACAAATGTCATCAGATTATTTCTTGGTTCAGTGTTTTCATAGCCTATATAACTGGAACTTGTATTTTGGTACAATTGGAAGAATATGATTTCATTAACAGGTACTACTATTCTGATGACTGAAAAGGAAAATGCGCTGACATTTAGATTCATAGTCAGAAGTTATTATATTCCACTTTATTCATTTTAAAAAGCCTGATCAACTCTGGGTCTCCTAATCAATTGATAATGAGAAGTGAAGAACTATGTCTTGGATTGCAATCATATCACTGAAAACTATATACTTGACTGTAGTCATGTTACTGAGAAATCCTACTCTATCTCCTTTGAGCATCTCCCTTCTTCTAAGTTCAACTATGCTAACTATCCAGGTTTTTGTTTTATTAAGATTTTTTTTTCTTCTGGTTAACAAAGATCAGATGAGCACTAGAATAACATGAAATAGTGATTATTTTTATCTGAAACTTACACCAAATAAAGAAGAGTCATCAGGTAAAAATTAAAATGAACCAAATCCAAACACAACAACAAAAAACAATGCATAAAGAAAAATATGTCAATGTAGTTTATTATTATTTACTGCACATCTTCAGCTAGTGGTGAGATCAGCTTTCACATAGCCATAAATGGAAAAGAAAATTACACCTCTAAACCCTTTCTTCTTCCATACGTACATGTGTCTTTTTTTAATAAAAAATAAATTGTGTATGTTTGAGGTTTACAACATGATGTTATGAGAAATATACAGACAGTAAAATGGTTATTACATGAAGCACATTAACATATCTATTATCTCACATGGTTTTGTTTTTAACAAGAGCAGGAAAAATCTATTTAAAAATCTCTAGTATAATACAATGCGGTTTTATTAACTGTAGTCCTCATGTTATAGATTGGCTCTCTAAACTTGTTCATCCTGCATATTTGCTATTTTGTATCATTTTATCAACATCTCTCCATTTTCTTTCCTGTGCCCTCACCCTTTGTACCACTGCTTCATTCTCTATGGCTGTGTATTTGAGCTCCATTTATTTTCATTCCATATATATGTGAGATTATGTAATGTTTTTCTTGCTACGTCTGTCGTTTTACCTAGTGTGATGTCCTCCAGGTCCATCCATGTTATGGCAAGATGTCCTTTTGTAAGGCTGACTAATATTTCATTTCATTTCCTATAGGTGTACACATACACGCACACACCCCATATTTTCTTTATCCATTCACTTGTCCATGAGCTTTCAGATTGTTTTCGTATCTTGGCTATTGTGAATAATGCTGCAATAAACATGGGAGAGCAGATATCTTTCAACAGTGGTGAATATCTCCTTTTGATATATACCCAAAAGGGGGATTACTACGTATATGGTAGTTCTATGTCTTCAGTATGGTAGTTACTAATGTCTTTAGTAAGTTCTATACTCCTTCATAATGGCTGTAAACTCCACAGTCCCACCAACAGTGTGCTAGGGTTCCCTTTTCTCCACAGCCTCATATTACTCCTTGAAACACATTTAATTGAAATATGCCACCATAAGGCAAATTGAAACAGAATTAGTATTAATGTATCAAATCTTATCTAAAACTCATAATTTTCAACTTAGGAATTTTTTTTATTAAACATTTAATTTGGAGAAATGTATAACTAGGATGTCAAATCAGACTTGTAAAAGTTACTTTAGTCTATACGACTTTAAATATTAAGGCAATTATTTTATCTCATAAATTATAATAACTTACAATATGGCTTAAATTCACATTTACAGAATATTTGAGGGAGTTGAATGTTTTTGGATGCATGATAAACATCAGTAAGATACTTTTAAAATCCTGGATAATTTTTGACATAAAATTAATTTGTATTACCGATATTTGAGAAACATACAAATAATTGTTCATAAACATTCTGTTGCTTTCATATCCCAATTTCATCTTGCCTCTGTAAATCAAGTTACCTGAGGTTCCCAATATCATCCTCCTCTCTTCTACTTCTCTCTTCTCCTCCTATGACACGTTCTGTTAATTACAACATTTACATTGTTCCTTCTTTACACTGTCAAATCCACTATGCCACCTTCAGTTGCCCTTGTATAGTGATCGGTTTCTTCCTGGTCCCTTTGCATCCAGTTTTTATTCACCAATGTATCATGCACTTTGTCATAAGCTATCCCAATATACAATATATCCCAATGTACAATTCTTTCTTCAATTATTTTGTTTTGTTTAGTTTTGTTTTAGAGACAGGGTCTCACTTTGTCACCAAGGCTTGAGTGTAGTGGTGTGATGCTTATACTTCCAGCCACTCGGAAGCTGAAGCGGGAGGTTCACTGCAGCCTTGGACTCCCGGTCTGAAGTGATCCTCCTGCTACAGCCTCCTGAGTAGCTGGGGCTACAGGCATGCACCACCACACACTGCTGATGTTTATTTTTATTCTTTGTAGAGATGAGGTCTAGCTACGTTGCCTAGGCTGGTCATGAATGCCTGGCCTGAAGCAAGCCTCCCGCTGAGCCCTCCCAAAACATTAAAATTACAGGCTGAGCCACTGTCCTCAGCCCTCAATGTATAATTCTGATGATTTTGTCCCCTTGCAAAGACTTAAATACTTCTCCATGCCAATAAAACAATAGTATTTCATATAGATCTTTAGGCCCTAAAAATATATCTGTAAAACATATTATTTAATTCTTCTTCTTTAACTCCAACTGTCCTGGAATGTAATGCCAGCCATTATTTATATTTTCCCTGCCTTTGGGGCTTCAAACTTTACACTAATTAAAGGCTGTAAGATTTCTTTGTCACACTCACTTAGGGTCATACATCTGGACATAAAGGGATTACTACAGATTTTAATTTGAGTTTTCAGTATAGTCACATTGTTTTTGAGTATAGGCTTCAGTTCAGCAAAAAAAAAAAAAAATGTTATAGAAGATGCTTTTATTCAGACTGAGAATAAGCATGAGGAGGAATCAGTGTTTCATATTTTAAAATATGGTTTGATGTGCGGAATGGCGTAGATGCTAAGGACTTCTAAGTCACTAATTGTGCTTGCACTATTATATTTAATGCATGGATGACTGATCAACCTTAAAGGTTCATTTGTGCTCATTCTTTAATCCCTGTTAAAACAAGGATTCCCAATTCAGTGCCACCAACTAATGAGACTTATTTCAAACTGTGCTTTATGGAGATAATTTGTTTTTTGAGATATCATTTTAAGACATTTTAGATAAGTGATATAAATGCAGCCAATGTGAAATTTAGATAGGGTATAAATGAAAATACTATGCTGATGACTATCTTTTATGAAATAAGAATTATTTTCATAAGAAAGAAAACAATATGTAGCTATTTTTTTTTGCAACAGGCAGTCATAACAGTATTTAATATTTCCAAAAATGAACATTGCAAGCCAATTCTAAAAATCATTGTACCACAGTCTCCATCTGTTACAATGCTCTTTTAAGTTGTAGGATGCATAATTCTGTATTATAAAAGGTCTATGGTAAGTACATGTTCTAGTGTAACTTTATCATATTCCACAAAATGAAACTATCAATGGCCATACAATCACAATAGTACTCTATTTTCGTTAGATGGTGCTATGGTTTCAATGTGTTCCCAAAAAGCATGTGTTTCCCTAATCCAGTTTTTTTGAGAGATGGTAGGAAATGTTTAGGGTGTGAGGGCTTCACCCTCAAGGATGAATAAATGCCACTTATTAAAGGGTTTGGGGCTGCGTGTTTGAGCTCTTGCTCTCTCAGTCTGTCTTAGCTCTTCTGTTACGGGATGAGTTAGCAGGAAAGCCCTTGCTACCTGCTGGCCCCTTGATCTTAGACTTCCCAGATTCCAGAACCAAGAGCCAATATATTGATGTTCGTTGTAAATTACCCAGTCTGTGGCATTCTGTTAAAAGCACACAAAACAGACTGAAACTGATGAAATCAATAAAACATTATTTTTAATAAGTGAGTTAATGATTGCAATAATACATTTTCCATCATGATATATTCTTTAAGGGAAATGTTATGCCCACAAAATTCAGTATGTTTATTTGTAACTAAAGATAGTAGAATATAACAAAATAAATACTTAATAAAGAGTTTAATCCTGGAATTCTCGGGTATTTAGTTTTACCATTAAATAGATTATACTTCACGGAGAATAAAAAATTCTTTGTCATTTTAAATCAACTATTGGCACAATTATGCTGTGTAACGAACCACCCCAAAACCCACTAGTTTATACCGAAAACATTTGTTTTTCTTGCTTTCTGTCTGCAGTTCCCTTGGAGCGACTTTGCTTCAGGCTGTGATTTAGCTGGGGTTGGCTAGGCATGCCTGAGCTTGGCTCCAGTTGATATGGATTCAGGTGATTTTCAAGACTGTTTAGGCTTAAGGGGCTATAGCTACACAGAGCATGCTCCTACGGCAGACCAGTGCAGCAAAAGAAACCTAACCAAATTACAAACTTCACTTAAAACTCCTGCTCATGCCACTTCTACACATATCTCACTACACACACACACACAATTACCTTGTTAAGTGGAAAATCATAGTTTCAGAAATATTGCTGCTGCTTGAAGAGGGAGGGACTATTTATTGGAGAGTAATTTGTGGTATTGCAGTCCCAACTCTTGTTCCCAAACATCCTCTTTCGTCTTGCATGTAAAATACACATACACACCTTCCTTATGCATCATTAAAAGTCTCATTTATTTATGCCCTTAGGCTAAAATTCTAGAATATTGAGACTATATTAAGTGTGAATTTAGCTTTTCTTGCTCCAGAGACCAATAAACAAAAACATACATGAAACATGCAATTTTGAAAAAAGAAAAGAAAGAAGGTTCAGAACAACTGGTGGAATTGCAGCATTTGAAAGTGGAAAGAATTTGAGTCATATAGAATTCAGTGGTATATGGCAACTCAGAATTATTACTGGATAAATGTTTTCACTTTACCCTTTGTTTAGATAGTTTACTGGTTTAGGATTCTGCTTTCTTGTTTCAAAACAGGTCCCAAATTCAATATTATTGACAGTATTTGCCTCCACTTTCCAGGATGTCTTTCCAGTTCTATCTTCCTCCTTGGAGGAAATGACTGGAGACTATTCCCTCCTTGGCAACTTGAGACTCATTTAGTCCAATTACTACCAATATATTGGTGGCACATGCATTATGCTTTACCATCTCAAATAGTTTCTTTTAATACAGTGTGTGGGTGCTTTCATTAGCACAGCTGTCTGAAATATGTGGTGAGTTTTCTATGTATGATCTTAGGTAATTCCATTTTCCAAAGAACATACCCACACTTTCTGATTTGTGACTGTATCTACCTACCTACCTACTTACCTACCTACCTACCTACCTACCTACCTACGTACGTATCTGTCTACCTCCCTCTCTGCCTCAGTGTAGACTTGACTATAGGTAATTTGGATAAAAACATAATGTGGGACAGGTACAGTGGCTCATGCCTGTAATCCCAGCAGTCTGGGAGGCTGAGGTGGGCGGATCACCTGAGGTCGGGAGTTCGATACCAGCCTGATCAATATGGAGAAACCCCGTCACTACTAAAAATACAAAGAAATTAGCCAGGCACGGTGGCACATGCTGGTAATTCCAGTTACTTGGGAGGCTGACAGGAGAATTGCTTGAACCCAGGAGACAGAGGTTGTGGTGAGACGAGATCGCGCCATTGCTCCCCAGCCTGGGCAACAAGAGTGAAACTCTGTCTAAAAACAAACAACAACACCACCAAAAATCTATAATGTGTAGGACAATTAGCCTATTAAAGCCAACTTAATCCTTTTACATGTCTTTGATTTTATATTTGTCTTAATGGCATGTTTTGTGATCGCATGTTGAATTTTGCCTTTTTTAGAAATAATTTTAATTACTATTCAGTTTCTTATCTTTTTCTGTTCTTTCACATTTCTATTGACAAATTGGCTAGTCCTTTTCTGAGCTTATCAGGTTTGTTATTGTTATACCTTATCAAATATAGTCTACACTATTAAAGTTTTACCTATAAACTTCTTTGATGAAAATTAATTTACTAGATACATGTGTAGAATTTTTCCACTTAGTGAAATGACAGTCTTTACCCAAAGTCATATTTCTACATAATAGATGCCTTTATTTTTTCAGCCTCTTAAAAGGGTTTCCTCACTATACATTACTATCAGCACCCTATATCTGGTATCAATTTCTGTATTTATCAGCTCTTGTCAAAATAATGCTATAAAATACAACATCCTCATTGAGTTATTTAAACCATGAACTTTTATTTCTCCATTCATTGGTGTAGATATTGGCTAAGGCTCTGCTTTAGTCATTGGATCAGCTGGCTTTCATTGGGATTGGCTGGGCTTGTTTCCAGGCAGCAAATCTCATCTTAGTTTCAGTTGGTTTCATGTATTTTTGTTCTAGTGGCCTAGCTGAAAAAGAGTGAATATTTGCTGATCAGTTATAGAATCAATCACAGTTCTGTACTTCTCAATGCCATCATATACAAACTGAAGATCATACTTCTGATCCCTAATATGACTCTTAAACTGAATAGTGATGATGTCAATGGAAAATAATTTTCATAACAGACATACTCATTCGGTTAGCCAATTCTTACTCATATCTACATTTCTAATTGTTTCAGTAACCTCATACTGTTTAATATAATTCAGTTTTAGAGTGGGCACAGATATTATCCATTTATCTCTGAATAACTAATAAAGTGGAAATAATAAATAGGCATGATTGTTAAAGTACTTGCCTCCTTTTCATCTATAGTGATTCAGTTAAATGACAGTGATAAATAGTGTTATTCCCCCCTCTCATTCTAAAGAAAGTATACTTTGTGATGTACTTTCTCTTATACTTGGTTAAGTGATTTGATTACTATTTAGCTATTGACTGGTGTATTGCATGGTATTGAGATAAAACAGTTAGTTTATAAAACATATATATTTGAATATGTATTTTAGGAAGTTGTTGATATGATTTTCATAAGGGAATATTGAATATATCTGGTATATTTAATGGTATCCTAATTATAAAATAACTTTATAAATGTACTTCTTCAGTAGTGGTACAACTTTGTAATATCATTTTTATGATTTGTAACTTTCAATATATACAATTATATGAAATGTATGCAGAATATGAAATATATATTGGCAGTCATATGCAATATATGTGATGTTGCACAGTAAATTAAATCTTATATGAAGATTAATTTTTAATTCTTCATCAAATTGAAGGAACTACTATGTAAACATCTCCTTTATTATCTAATTCAATAGAAATGTTGAATATTTTTCAAAAACAGTTGAAGTTCGCATGCACTATCAATGCCTTCGTAAATATCTTATCAAGGACTCCTTGAATATCTATTAATGTCCACAGCAGAACCTTAATATAATTTTGCTAAAATTTGTCCATATTATTAAGGAGTCATGTTACTAAAGCATATGGGTATATAAATAGCTTATGATTAGAAATATTACAAAAATAAGACTCTTGACTTTATATGCATTTTTATTTTTTGCTATTTCTAGTATGGGTTTTACATTTTAGGTTTTTAAATTCTTCCATATCATAATGGTCCCAATTGGAATACAGAAAACTTAGTTATCCAGTCATAAGTTCTTAATGGATTGTTTACTTACTATAGGAATCAATCATAAGTTTAGCTCAAACAAATGTTTAGAATAACTTATCAATTATTTTAAAAATTAAATTTGTGTGGAAGCATACATTTATCAATCTTCACAATATAGTTTGGCAATCACGGAAAGTTTTTTGTATTAGCATGCATCAAGTTATAACTTCTCCAAAACCCAAAATAAATGAATTATTATGCTAACTTTTAAACAACTCTAATATTGTCAATTATAGTCAAGGGATGCTTTCTTATAAAATTGCCTACAGAATGAGTTTGTAAACGGAAGAAACAGGCAAAAGTGAGTTTTAACCAAACAACTTTTTACAATGTAACAAGATGTATCAAAATATAAATGTATTATAATCTTTATGTACCAGTTACTTTTCTACAAGATATAATAGATAATAATTAAGACATATAATTCTCTCATACTGATCCACTCATTGTTAATAAAATAATCTTTAATTTGTTTATATTTCAACCTCAATATTTACTATCTATGTATCTATCTATCCATACATCTATCATCTATCTGTCCATTCATGAGAGTGTATCAATTAGGATTGCATTTTGCTGCGAGTAACAGAAAAACCTAACAAAAGTGGCTTAAGTAAGTGAGTAACTCAGGGGATTATTTATTTAACATACCCAGAAGTATTGGATCTGCAACTCAGAACTAGTGGGAAGACCAGAGAGGTCCCCAGTGACTAGGTGCCTTTTCTCTCCCTTGGTTTGTGGCTTTTATGCGTATGTAGAAATATTTACAAGCAATGATAGTTGGTATAATGAACACACTTCAAAATCAATGGCTTTAACATGGTAAGATTTCATTTCTTATTCATTTAAAGTCTCAGGCACTACCTTAACATTTAACATAAATTGGTTGAATTTGCAGTATAAGGTTTGAGTTCCCTAAGAGAAAGAACTGTGCTTCTTCAGTCTCGTTAGATTATTATTTATAATGATGCCTAGAAAAATTCAAATCCTTAAGAATGGCATATTACTAAACTAATATAGTTATAGTTACTATTTTGTGTTCTTCTTGTATACACTAGCACTGTTGTTTGCCTACACACAGCACAAAGCATAGGGGCCATAGTGATGAATGCAGTAATTTTCTAACCTATTAACACTTCTGGATTATTTGAAAACCTACTTATTGTAATCTGTAATGGGAATGGATTTAGCAAAGAGAGCAGGGAAAGAGAGAGAGATAATGAGTTTGTTTCTGATCTTTATGAAATTCTGATTGTCCTCTACTAGTCTTCTATTCACTTCTTATAAACTTCAAACTGAAATATTAGGTAAGTGCATTAGTCTGTTCTCACGTTGTTAGTAAAGACATAACTGAGATTGGATAATTTATAAAGGACAGATGTTTAACTGACTCACGGTTCCACATCACTGGGGAGGTATCACAATTATGGTGGGAGGGAAAGGATGAGAAAGCCATATATTTCATGGCACCAGGAAAGAGCATGTGCAGGGGAACTCTCTTGTATAAAACCATTGGATCTCCTGAGACTGATTCACTACCATGAGAACAGTTTTGGGAAAACCACCCCCATGATTCAGTTATCAACACTTGGCCCCACTTTGACACATAGAGATTATTATAACTCAAACTGATATTTGGGTGATGACAGAGCCAACACATCATTCTGGCCCTGACCCCTCCCAAATCTCTCGTCGTCACATTTCAAAAAAAAATCATGCCTTACCAACAGCCCCCATTTCAGCATTAACTCAAAAGTCCACAGCCGAAGGTCTCATTTAAGACAAGGCAAGTTCCATCTGCCTAGGAGCCTGTAAAATTTAAAGCAAGTTACTTATTTCACAGATACAATGTGAGTAGAGGCATTGGGTAAATGCACCTGTTCCAAATGGGAGAAATTGGCCAAAATAAAAGGGCTGCAGGCTCCAAGCAAGTCCACAATTGAGTGGGGAAGTCAAATCTGAAAACTCCAAAATGACCTCCTTTGACTCCATGTCTCACAGCCAGGTTGTGCCAATGCAAGAGGTGGGTTTTCATGGTCTTGGGCGTCTCTGCCTCTGTGGCTTTGCAGAGTACTGGCCCCCTCCTGACGGCTTTAACAGGATGGCACTGAGTGTGTACTGTTTCTCCAGGCACGCAGTGCAAGCTGTCAGTGGATGTACCGTTCTGGGGTCTGGTGAATGGTGGCCCTCTTCTCACATCTCCACTAGGCAGTGCCCCAGTGGGGATTCTGTGTCAAGGCTCGACCCCTACATGTCCCTTCTGCACTGCCCTAGCAAAAGTTCTCTATGAGGGCCCCACCCTTGTGGCAAACTTCTGCCTGGACATTCAGGCATTTCCATACATCCTCTGAAATCTAGGTGGAGGTCCCCAAACCTCAGTTTTGACTTCTGTGTACCCGCAGTCTCAACACACCATGTGGAAGGGGCTACACCCTCTGAAGCCATGACCTGAGCTGTACCTTGGCGCCTTTTGTGGCTGGGACACAGGATGTCAAGGCCCTAGGTTACACAGAGCATGGGGGCCTCAAGCCCAGTCCACAAAAACATTTTTTCCTCCTAGACCTCCAGGACTGTGATGGGATGGGCTGCAGTGAAGACCTCTGACATGCTCTGGAGGCATTTTCACCATTGTCTTGGCGATTAACATTTGGCTTCTTGTTACTTATGGAAATTTCTGCAGTGGGCTTGAATTTCTCCTCAGAACATGGCTTTTTCTTTTCTGTCACATCATCTGGCTACAAATTTTCTGAACTGTTACGCTCTGCTTCCCTTTTAAACATAAATTCCAATTCCAACCATATCTTTGTGAATACCATAAAACTGAATGCTTTTAACAGTACCCAAGTCACCTCTGGAATGCTCTGCTGCTTAGAAATTTCTTCTGCCAGATGCCCTAAATTATCTCTCTGAAGTTCAAAGTTCCACAAATATCTAGGGCAGGGACAGAATGCTGCTGGTCTGTTTGCTGAAACACAGCAAAAGCCTGTTTTGCTCCAGTTCCCAACAAGTTCCTCATCTCCATCCAAGACCACCTCAGCCTGGACTTTATTGTCCATATCCCTATCAGCATTTTGGTCAAAGACATTCAACAAGTCTCTAGGAAGTTCTGAAATATCCCACATCTTTCTGTCTTCTCAGATCTCCAAACTATTCCAACTTCTGCCTGATACCTATTTCCAAAGTCATTTCCATATTTTTGGGTATCTTTACAGCAGCACCCGACTGTACCCTTATACATTAGTCTGTTCTCATGCTGCTAAAAAAAGATATACCTGAGAATGGGTAATTTATAAAGGAAAGAGGTTTAATGGACTCACATTTCCACACAGCTAGGGAGGCCTCACAATCATGGTGGAAGGAAAAGAAAGAGAAAGGCATGTCTTACATGGTGGCAGGCAAGAGAGCTTGTGCAGGGGAACTCTCAATTATAACACCATCAGATCTCATGAGACTTATTCATTACCATGAGAACAGTATGGCGTAACCACCTATATGATTCAATTATGCCCCACCCTTGACACATGCGGATTATTACAATTCAAGGTGAGATTTGGAGGGGGGACATAAAACATATCAGTAAGAAAATGTAAAACAGCAACCATGAAATAAAACATTTGTGTAATATAAACTGAATACAAAGTAAGCATTCTTAAATTAATTTAGTGGGCTGGGTGTAGTGGCTCATGCCTGTAATCCCAGCACTTTGGGAGGCCGAAATGGGCAGATCACAAGGTCAGGAGATGGAGACCATCTCGGCTAACACAGTGAAACCCCGTCTCTACTAAAAATACAAAAAATTAGGCGTGGTGGCGGGCACCTGTAGTACCAGCTGCTCTGGAGGCTGAGGTAGAAGAATGGAGTGCACGTGGGAAGCAAAGCTTGCAGTGAACCAAGATTGTACCACTGCACTCCAGAGTGAGACTCTGTCTCAAAAATAATAATTTAGTGATATACATGTATTTCATAGACTTATATGTGCATATATGCCTGTGTGTGCTTGTTTGGCTTAATTATATAGCTGCTTTGCAATTGGTATGGAACAATACCTTGGATTACGACTTGAGGTGTTTTATTTTATAATTCCATATTGAAAGCAGAGACTCCTAATTAAACAATCTTAAAGAATAGTTTTTGTAGAAATTAAAATTCCAGAGAATTGCCACTGAGTCTTTAATGTGGATAACAATAAGACAGATCCTTGTGTGATTTGTGTGATATATAAAATATCGCAGTTATGTCTCTCAAATTTTTATTTATATAAAGAAATCTCAGATGAATTGTGCTTAAGTCTCAAATGACTAGTATATATATTTGAATATAATGGAAAAAAAATTCTATTTAGTGTATTTTTCAACTCTGCTATTTCACTACTGAAGCTTCGTGTTGTATCTTTTAGTACTGGAAAGATCTTGTTTGTGTGTAGTATTTTTGTTGAATAAAATAGGAATTTAAGGCATACCTTCTGGAAAATGTTTATTTTCAGAGGAATATTTCAGTATGACTAACTTACACTTAACACATATAAAAATATTCACAAACTTTGCATGTTACTTTAGGATTTGCATAATGTTCAGTAATATTGCATTCCAGTTATATATATTACTCCATATGGTTTTACAGAGCAGATACATTTCCCAATATTTTTTCTTTTGTTTTTAACACCTGAGAATAAACAGAAAAGTGAGATTCCAAGGCTTTTAAAAAAGCCATCTTTAATTATTTGAGTTGAAAACAAAAAATATACATAAGGCGAACAAAATCTATATCACAGACTGTTGTGAAAAAAAAATCATTCCCAAAGTAATTAAGTATATTAAAAAATATCAATTACAAAGTTAACCTAAATTAGAAATAATTGAAATTCAGAAATTTTCACCATTGTGCTACTGATTTTATAAGTATAAATTACATATATACATAAAACATAAATAATAGGGTTCAGATGGAAAATAATTTTTATATATGAGATATATGCTTATAATTTATGAGGTAGAAAGCACTACTCAAGGCCAAAGAATTACTGTAGAATTAACTAATTAGTATACTGAAAATATGGAGCTTGGTCTTTAGAATCTATAGAATCTATAGACTCAAGTTTATGTCTCAATATGCCAACTATATTTGTTATATGCCTTTGCATGAGGAGTTTACCTTTCTAAATTTCTGAATTTAAATAGTTTTTTTTTCATTTTTGAAGGGAAGGGAATGATTATGATAGCTAATATTGTTTGTGTGTCAGACTCTGTACTACATTATGCTATTTAACACTTATAAAAAGCCCAAGGGATATGCCTTAATATTTTCCACAATTTATAGAGGATAGTCTATAGACTGTGACATATAAATAGTCTAGGCATAGAGTTGTTCAAGTAGTAAATAACAAAGCAGTAAAACAGTTTTAAAGAATCTGATTCTAGAGCTCAAACATGTAACCAACAGAGTCCATGGCTTTTACACAGGACTTTTATGAAGATTCAATTAAAACCTATTTCTGAAATTCAAAGTAAAATTCATTGTATGTAGAAAACTTCAAGACTTACCAGTTATTATTACTATTAATATGATACTGGTTTACTTTCATAAAATATGTGAGTACTTTTGGTAAAAATCCACTTAATTTGTTCAAGAACAAATAAATACCAGTTATAGCAAAGACACATAAACATCTCCTTAAATATACTATTTTAAATTAAAACACGTTCACACATTAATTTTAAAACAACTTTCTGTAGATTTAAAGCTTTTCAGTTAGCCATTTATCTGTTTTATTGTAGTACTTGCGTTTTACTATTGTAAGTTTTTAAATAATAAAGTCATTAGATCATGACATTCCTGTATTTAAGACATTCCAAGGACTTTCCATCAACTCAGCATAGAATCAAAGCCCTTACCTGGCCTCATACGATCAGCACAATGTTTTTTCAGTGTCTCCAAACACGTAGTACTCCATCAGCAATAGTCTTTTTGCTCCTCCTGAAATATATTTGAATATGGATTTTTCACCTGGTGTATTCTCTGCCAGAAATCCTCTCTCCCCATTCAATAATTCAGCACACATAATTTAGGGCTGAGCTCATTTATGAGCACAGCAAAGAAGCCATTCCAGTCAAATCTATTTAAAAGGCTTTCACCTCATTTTTATCCCTTAGCTAGCTTTATTTTTCTTTATATCACTTGAAAGTATGTTACACTCTATAATATTTTACTTGCTTAGTCAATAGCAACGTTATACGTTTCATAATGACGGTATTTTGTATTATTAATCTCATTATACCTGGCACCTAAAAGGGAGCCCAACACACGGCATAAAATAATATTGTTGTATTGACGAGTAAGTAAAGCCATATATGAGCTAATTTAGCAGTCTGGGAATTGAAGTCCTTTGTCCCTCTTGAATAAAATACACTGCTAATGCAGTCCATACAAAATCGAGGTTCAAATTCTTTCAACTTATATTAGAACCTGGGGGATAAATGGGAAATGATCTGAGTGCTTTCATTTCTAGGTTGTTTACAAGTTTTTTTTCTACTTTCATGTTTTCATACACAAAATCAATTTGATAACATAGTTTAAAAATTGTATTACAGAGTTTCAAATTTCCAAACCACATATCTCTTGCTTTTCACATTTATATTCCATTGGATTATGTACTCATTAACTGAGTTGAGTAATTTGAATAACAAGTATGAGTGAGACAACAAATGTCACAAAAATTCTTCTGTGATCACCAGTGAAACTTGTGGGGAGCTTAAGCTGACAAGGAGCCTGTTGTTCCCCTGGCATTCAGAAAACCAAAGCCACCAGAAGGGTACATTCTACAGAAGGGAATGGAGAACGTCTGTTTTTTAAGCTAGTTAGTAATGAAAAGAAAAGATATCTTCTACTATACATTTGTATTTCATTTGAACTTTACAACAGCCTCTTGAAGCAAGTAAAAAACAAGTTTATTTATGAGGAAATTGAAAACTTACCTAAAAATACTCATAAGTGACAAAATTGGGAATGAAATCAAATCCTGTTTCCCTTTCACTGTGCAACATACTTTGTAAAATCTGAGGAAATGAGCTAAAAATATTTAGGCCATTAGCTTCTCTTCAATAAGATCCATTGTCTCTAAATAAGTTATTTCATGTATTGAAAAAAGAGAATGTTACATCAGAATAGGGAGGAAATCAAATGTCTCACTGGGTAATGAAAAAATACACACATATATATATATACACATACCTGCAGACACACACACACACACACACACACACACAGAGGCACTGCTTGGTAAATGCTGCATTGTATGAAACTAGAATTCCTCTAGTGAGTGTAATGATAAAACTTCAGCACAGAACTCTTTACTGCAGAAATATGACAGGCATTTTTAATTTTCCCTGATATGATTCACAGAAGTGAAGATATCGACTGCTTTTTCATTGTACCACCACAACTCTCAGAGAAAAGAGAACTTTCTAACGTGAGAGACATTTTGAGGATTTCCTGTTTAGTTCCAAAATGTATATGACAAAGCCCATATGTAAATTTTTTTGGTGTTTTGGACTTTTTAACAATTTCTTGAAGCTCAGGTTCCCCCCTAAGAATAAAAATTAAATGCATAAAACACATTGGACTAGAATACTAGTAGATTACATTGAAATATAGTAATCAAAATCTTAGAAAAAACACATTTGTGATTAAGCAATCTGTATACTTGTTAATAGATTAAATAAAAAGATCTAGTGAGAAGGCTGTTAGCTATTGTTTTCAAGGTAATAGCAAGTGAAAATTATGACAAAAGCCATCTGCAGTCACTGCAATATGATATGAAAATGTGTGGATACTATTTAAAAGTCATATAGTGCTTATTTTGTGGTTTGCTGCCTATATTCATATATAATGAGAAGAATAATTTCCATTAATGTTAGTGAAAATAAAGATATACTGTTTGTCTCATAAAAGTTTGGGGATCTCTTTAATTCTGCTTACAAAACATTACATTTCACAGAATGCAGAAGAATTCCTGCTACAGAATATTCTATGGCCCACATATCTTCTTTTTCTTTTCCTTTTATTTATATTTTATGCTTTATGTATATTTTAGTTTTGGATTTTATATTTTATTTCCCTTCAAAAACTGTAACCAATTCAAATATAAACATTGCACATTGTCAAAATGATATTCCGTTTAATATGATAGAGTTTGACTTGGAATTAGCTTTGCAGCAATAACACAAAACATTGAGAGTAAAAATATTGAGAGAAACCTCCTACCATAAATTCCAATTATAAAAATTAAAAGACAATTATTCAAGAAAATAATATAGATATAAATCTAATGCTTTAAATATTTGTAAATATGTTTTTTATTTCAAATAAATCCTTAATATTAAAATGTAAATGTAGGGTACTCGACATTTTTATTATCTTTTAAAGAAAGGAGTTCGAAAAGATTCAAGAACAGTGCATGTGAATTAGGGGATATGTATATTTTTTAAGTCCTGAAGTACACCTAAACAGTGGAGTACTGAGAATTAAAACAGATAGAAAACAACAAAATCCCTTGCCCAAACGCTTTTGCAGCTTAATTTACACATTCATTGTTTCACAGGAAAATTCTGTGACTTCTACCTTCAGATCCAAATTCAGATATGCGTCACTGTCTTCTTGTATTTGTGTTTAAATGTATGCTTAGGTGACACGCAAACAAAGCTGAGGGCTTTAGTGTGTAATCTAAGATGCATCCAAGCACTTACAGCTTTATAAGCACTACTTGATTCATTCAGACAAGTATACCAGGTATATAATTCCCACAGTGACTTGTGTTACATAAGGAATTGGTGAGACCATAGATCAAACACTTACTTTCATTTAAAAAAAATGCTAACACCTTCACATTCACATTTATTAGGAAGTTAATCTGACAAAGTGAGGAGGAAGTCCCACATCTTTATTTGATTTGAGTGAGCTGAGTGTCCCGGAGATGAGTGTTTCCTACCTCTGGCCTTCTACCAACAAGAGTACAAAGGAGCCTGGGGTCTGGTGCTCCGGGAAAAACCACTGCTTTAATTCCCTGAGTCCATTAAGAAAGCCTCGTCATGGAATCCATTCTTGCTTATATCAGCCACTACATTTGCCCCAAGTGCTTGTTCCTCACAGATTCTCTCTCAGATGGTTCAAATAAAGCCTCCTCTGATCAAAATATTTTAAAGTTTGTCCCAGATACCACATGCTTTCATTTTATCTTTTCCATTTTTTTCTAAATTATTCAATAACATCCAGCATGTGCTCTATTTTCCATTTTTTTTCATTGTTTGTCTTCTGATTTTGAGATAAACCAATTTTGTTTGGCTTATGTACTTGTATGTCCCCCATATTTTGAGTAATGCCTGGCAGGTGGTACTTGATGCAAAAGTTGTTGATGGGTTAATCAATGACTAAAGGAGATGTCTCCAAATAGGATATATCCTCCTCCCAGTTTACCTTAGCATCTCAAATCCCAGTATTGATGACCAAATTGATGCTTTCTCATGCCACCAGACACCCTCGATCTGCACATACTCTATTATCCTCCTCAGTTTTCTGAATAATAAAGAGGAAAATGTTGCAGCTAGAAATTGTGAAATCATCTCTGTCTCTAGCTCTTGTTTCATTATCATTGCAGTCCTAGCCTCAAATATGAGTAGAACATTTCAAAAAGTTTCTGAAAGTGTGCTTCCTTTCAGAAGATTTGGAATCCCTGACAGTGATGCTCTAACTTTCATTACTGGCATATCATTGTCATAGAAAGATATTCTAGTGTTACTTTTTTCACCCTTAACATGCATTTTCTTCCTCTGGTTATCATTCTCCTGGTCGAAGCAGCATCAGTGTTTATCTTTAAATAAAAACAGACTATCATATTCTCATGAGAAACTATATAGATGAGTTCAAATTTATAGTCTAAAAACATCAATTTATTTCATTCTTATGTTTTAGAAACGGTTCTTCAGAAATAAAGATTGAGATTTTCTTGACATTACTTCACTCTATAATATTTCCACTTATTCATAAACTAATTTCTGTATATGTAACTGGAATTCATTCAAGTGGTATGCTAATTTGACTTTATAACTAACTAAATTATTTCAATACCAAATAGTGACCATCCCTCCTTTTCTAAAGGAGAGAAGGAACATTGTGGACCCCATGTTAATTACTTCACTAGACTCACTGTGCCAAGTGCTTGGGTATGAGCAAAAGTTACCTGCCATCCTCCCCACTTCCTGTGTTCATCTGTCTTTCTGTGTTCTTTTTTGCCTTTCTCTCCATTTGGTGGCATGCTCATTTTTCAATCACTTTACCTTGGCATCACTAACAAACCTACTTTTTTTTTTTCTCCCACATCCAGGCTGTTCATCCAACACATTTCAAAATTCTGTTATTTCTTCCTGTTCCTGTCCTTAAAAGCTGTCACTTCCTCTCTGTTCCTGAAGCCAAAAACCTCATCCTAATATCTTTATCTACAGCAACATGTTCTCCTCCTCTACTCAAAATTTATTCTGTGGTTTATTTTATAAGCCACATAAATTAGCAAGATTCCTGTTTTCCATTCAAGGTGATTACCTATTTTACATTAAG
>NW_012108230.1:1505574-1507514 GCF_000951045.1 Mandrillus leucophaeus
TTTTAACTAAACACATAATACATTTGAATTTAATAGTTGAATTCCAGTGCTACACTACCTTTTCCACTCTAGTTATTTAATATAAATTATAAAATAGGCTGAGGCAGGCAGATTACCTTAGGTCAGGAGTTTGAGACCGCCTGACCAATATGGGGAAACCCTGTCTCTACTAAAAATACAAAAATTAGCCGGGTGTGGTGGCAGGTGCCTGTAATCCCAGCTACTCCCGATGCTGAGACAGGAGAATTGCTTGAACCTGAGAGGCGGAGGTTGCAGTGAACCGAGATGGTGCCATTGCACTCCAGCCTGGGCAGGAAGAGCAAAACTCCGACTCAAGAAAAAAAAAAAAAAAAGAAAAGAAAAAGTTACAATTTTGTTTGACGTCTACAAAACATTAAGTTTATTGAATGTCAGTTGATTTTAAATGGTTATTATTTTAGGAAAGTATAATAATTGCAATTGCTTCTTTTGCATTAGATAATATCAACTGAACATAAAATATTAATGCCATGGATGATCTTAGAAATGATTTCCTACAGAGTCCCAGCCTGTCCTGGGACATTTCTTATGTGTGCTTGGGTAAGTATTTTTTCCCTGCTTTACATTTCTATTAAGCAGCTTGAGCAGCTTGGTCCAGCTCTTGTTAACATACTATGTTATAAACACTTCTACTTTTTAGAAAAATCTTTCTTCCTGTTTACCTGAAGTCTATCTGTATTTCCATAATGCCTAGTCTATGATCATGGTTCTGCGGCCGGAAAAAATAAAAGGCCATTTCATCTTTTATATAAAATAACTTCAAACATTTGCCAATAACTATGGCTTCTTTCTTACCTTTTCCTTCTCCTTTCTTTCCCTTTTCCAAAATAAATTACTTAGTATCTCTGATGTTCTCTGATATGACAACAATTACAGATCTTATAAGAGTCTGATAAAATTTACCAGGACCTTTTCATTCATTTAAAAAATATTCATTGCCTGTGTATTCTATACTATCAAGAACTATACTGATCCAATTTTGAGTATTCAAATGCAGCTTCTGCTCTTATGAAAGTTATAGCCTGTTTGGGAGACAGATATTTAGAAAAAATAAATAAATTAATATATAGTAACATAGTATGATGCATGTTCTGAAGGTAAATGACAGTGTGCTTTAAGACATGGTATATAGAACAGACTACCCTGGATGGGCATGTTACACTAGCACTTTTATTAACTTAGCCTACCCATTTTATTTGCTCTCTTATATCCCAAGCAGCATTAGCTTTATTTGCAGTAGCATTAAAATTGTCACAAGTTTCTTGTCAATAATATGGCTTTAGTATTAATAGCTTAAAAGCATATAAAGCACATAGAAAACTTTAAATTCTACCTTCCAATTTATATTTTGCCATAGTATCTTCTATTAAAAAAACCCTAAGCAAACGAACAAAAAAAAAAAAAAAAACAAACACAAAGTCCACAAGACAAAGAAAGAAACAAAAACCATGCAGGTTTTTCTGAATTTTCATGCATTTGTTTCGAATTATTTAAAGGGAACTTAAGTTACATTTTAAGCTTAGTTCTGATGGATTGTGGTAAGGGAATGAGCTGCTATTTAAGTTGAACCTGAAAACCTTTGATAAGTGTCAGATTAGATCACAAGAGACAATTGTTGTTTGTACCCCTTTGCTAGAGTTCAACAATAAGCCAGAGTGCCATGACTTGTTTTCATCCAGCCGAGAAGTAAAAGTCTCTTTTTATTCTTTTTACAACTTAGTAATCATAGAATTCTCAAGAAAGGCCGAAGGTAGAAAATGTATTGAACTAGATAGAAATTAGCAATTTAACGAAAACTTCTGCTCTTGTCCTGTAAAAATGAAATAGATGATTGAAACTTAAGACATTAAGAGGTAAAAGAAACTGCATTCTCAAAATTATTTTTTGAAGGATCCAAGGAG
>NW_012108230.1:1512974-1515335 GCF_000951045.1 Mandrillus leucophaeus
ATTATTCAATAACATCCAGCATGTGCTCTATTTTCCATTTTTTTTCATTGTTTGTCTTCTGATTTTGAGATAAACCAATTTTGTTTGGCTTATGTACTTGTATGTCCCCCATATTTTGAGTAATGCCTGGCAGGTGGTACTTGATGCAAAAGTTGTTGATGGGTTAATCAATGACTAAAGGAGATGTCTCCAAATAGGATATATCCTCCTCCCAGTTTACCTTAGCATCTCAAATCCCAGTATTGATGACCAAATTGATGCTTTCTCATGCCACCAGACACCCTCGATCTGCACATACTCTATTATCCTCCTCAGTTTTCTGAATAATAAAGAGGAAAATGTTGCAGCTAGAAATTGTGAAATCATCTCTGTCTCTAGCTCTTGCTAGCTCTTGTTTCATTATCATTGCAGTCCTAGCCTCAAATATGAGTAGAACATTTCAAAAAGTTTTTGAAAGTGTGCTTCCTTTCAGAAGATTTGGAATCCCTGACAGTGATGCTCTAACTTTCATTACTGGCATATCATTGTCATAGAAAGATATTCTAGTGTTACTTTTTTCACCCTTAACATGCATTTTCTTCCTCTGGTTATCATTCTCCTGGTCGAAGCAGCATCAGTGTTTATCTTTAAATAAAAACAGACTATCATATTCTCATGAGAAACTATATAGATGAGTTCAAATTTATAGTCTAAAAACATCAATTTATTTCATTCTTATGTTTTAGAAACGGTTCTTCAGAAATAAAGATTGAGATTTTCTTGACATTACTTCACTCTATAATATTTCCACTTATTCATAAACTAATTTCTCTATATGTAACTGGAATTCATTCAAGTGGTATGCTAATTTGACTTTATAACTAACTAAATTATTTCAATACCAAATAGTGACCATCTCTCCTTTTCTAAAGGAGAGAAGGAACATTGTGGACCCCATGTTAATTACTGCACTAGACTCACTGTGCCAAGTGCTTGGGTATGAGCAAAAGTTACCTGCCATCCTCCCCACTTCCTGTGTTCATCTGTCTTTCTGTGTTCTTTTTTGCCTTTCTCTCCATTTGGTGGCATGCTCATTTTTCAATCACTTTACCTTGGCATCACTAACAAACCTACTTTTTTTTTTCTCCCACATCCAGGCTGTTCATCCAACACATTTCAAAATTCTGTTATTTCTTCCTGTTCCTGTCCTTAAAAGCTGTCACTTCCTCTCTGTTCCTGAAGCCAAAAACCTCATCCTAATATCTTTATCTACAGCAACATGTTCTCCTCCTCTACTCAAAATTTATTCTGTGGTTTATTTTATAAGCCACATAAATTAGCAAGATTCCTGTTTTCCATTCAAGGTGATTACCTATTTTACATTAAGATTCTTCTGACTTGATAGAAGCTGAGTTCTTTTTTATTCAACATGCTCTTCTTTCTGCATGTTCACATGGAGACATGCCCACTTTGCCTCTCCACATTGTTTTGAATGCTAGACATGATTTGTTTATAATTCCTTTCATTCATATCTCTGAGTTGAGAAAACTCAAACCTTACACTTCTGAATCAATCAGGATAGGTTAGGAAGTGCTGTGGTGACAAGTAAGCCCTGAATTGCAGAGGCTCACAGCAAAGGAAAATTTTTACTCAACACCATTCTCAGGTGTTGAGACCACTTCCTGTGTAGTAGTTCAATGGTGCCTTTACTTTAGGTCCAAGGTGGGCAGAGTAGTGTCTGGATAGAACATTACAGGTTTGTGGCAGAGGGATATGGAAAGTATGTACTGGCTCATTAAACTGTCTGCTTGGAACTGAAAAAGTTCAATTCTGTTCACATCTTGTGAAAGTTAGTCTCATGACAATTCTCCAGTTCAACAAGGGTGAGGATATACATGTTACCTGCTGGTTTGCGGAAGCCCTGAGCACCAACCTGTTTGGTCAACAGTAATATAACCTTCCCCGCCTTCACAGTCACTGCCACTACCACCAAAATTTTGGTATGTAGTTTGACCAAGAAAATTAAGTTAACCTGGAAATATGAAAGGTGTAGTCTATCATCTCTGCGAAATGAGATTGTCAATTTGAAGCAAGGCCTTGGCAAACTGTAAGTCTGTGTGGCAGAAGCAGGGCAAAACTCTATCTTGGAAATGTGAATTCCAGAAGGACAGATAAGAATAATGACACAAGGCTGCTGCAGCTTCTTCAGTACAGTTGTATACACAGGCATTATTCTTAGGAAATTATTTTTCCTTCACATATAAGAGGCTGTAATATCGTTTGTGAATGTCACCTGCTTAAAATAATAAGTAAATGAAAAGAATCAATTAGCAAATGCATTAGGCAGGGTACCATTGTGGGAGAAAATGACTGACTTCAGGA
>NW_012108230.1:1521950-1523769 GCF_000951045.1 Mandrillus leucophaeus
ACCACTACAGAAAAAAGAACAATCTTTTAAAAGATTCAAGTTAGTGTTGTATAGAGGAGATGCAGTGATAACTAAATATATATAGATTTAAGAGGGTTAAACTGAAAGATCTTGACAAGGGGAAAGTACATTGCAGATGCCTAGGCATGATTATTAAGGGATAATAAATTTAGATCCATAAGTTGTGTTGCATTCTGATTTAATTTGTAAGATTTAATACAGAGATCATGGGTTTTATCCATGTTTTTAAACCTAAAATCTGTAATTACATTCAAGTTGCAACAAATCGCACTGGACAATCACCATGCCAACAAGTATTACTACATATCTTCAAATTTTGGAATTATAAGTATTTGCAGAATTTCAGCAAAATTAACTTTCTAGGAGAGGAAGGATGCCAGATCTGGCAAAACCAGAAACCGATGAAAAAATTTAGAAGCTTCCTTTTTCAGGGAATGTGGGCCATTCAAATGTATGGGCGTTTTTGCTCAGAAGAATGATGAGACTCAGGCAGACTCATGATATCATTCAGATTTCAGGAGATTTGGCTACTCACAGCAGACTTCTAGCTAGGGGAAGTAGACAAAGTAACACAATAGGCCACAAGGTTTAAGAGAGAAGGGAGAACCAATGAAGAAAGACCTGTGGTCCCCAGAGGCTACCTACCTTAAGATGCTGCCTTTTGACTAATTTAGAGCAGGCTGTGAACAGTTAAGGACTAGAAAATACTCCAGATAGGGCCACCATGACCTAAAGAATGAAATGACAACATCAGTGCTATCATCAACATAGGACATACAGTCAGAATGAACAAACAAACAAAAAAAACACAAGGGCATATCTAGGAAGAAAGAAGTGTAAATTTAAATTGATAAGTACATTTTTTTTTCAGTTCTCAAGCTAA
This sequence comes from Mandrillus leucophaeus, assembly GCF_000951045.1. Taxonomy (NCBI): domain Eukaryota; kingdom Metazoa; phylum Chordata; class Mammalia; order Primates; family Cercopithecidae; genus Mandrillus; species Mandrillus leucophaeus. The sequence goes on from NW_012108230.1 coordinate 1,522,855, forward strand.
AACCTGATGGATCCACCTTTATGTATCTTTTTGGTGGCATGTTTTTTCACATTTTCATATGTTGACTTACATTATTGGCATTTCAGTTGCTACATCTACCCCAGAAGCTCCTTGATCTATCTTTAAGAACTTTCAACTGAGAAGTTTTTCAACCATACTGTGGATATCATTTTTTTGTGTGTGGAGGCAAGGGGTATTTCTGTACTAATAACTTTTTTTTTCCCTTAAAACTAGGGTTGTTTTTAATTTCTCACTTTCCCCTGGCCACTGAGAGAGAAAACTGATATATAACAATGTGAGCAATTTGGAATTATGGAGCTATAGAGCATATGTGTTATCAATTGCTTAGGAAAATACTTGATAGACAGTAAAATACAAATTTCACACAACCAACAGAAAAAAGAAGTCAGCAAGAAACATAGCTGAGAAATCAAGACTAGGATGACCTTCCTGCCTTACCTCCATGTATGCAAATTATCTGTCTTGCTCATTCCCATGTAAAGAAAGCATTTGAGAGGAACAGAATTACGGGCATACTTTATTTTATTGCTGTTAGCTTTATTGCACTTGGCAGATAATGTGATGTTTTAAATTGAAGGTTTGTGGCAATCCTGGATCAAGCAAATCTACTTGTGCCGTTTATCCAACAGCATGTTCTTACTTCATGTTTTTGTGTCACATTTTGATAAGTCTCACAAAACTCAAACTTCATTATTATTATATCTGTTATGCTTATCTGTGATCAGTGATCTTTCATGTTACTATTGTAATAGTTTTGGGGTATCAACAAACTGCACCCAAATAAGGTGTCAAACTAATAGATAAATGCTTGTTGTATGTACTCTAACTGCTCCACCAACTAGCTGCACCTCCTGCCGCGTTTCTCTCTCCTCTCCCCTCCCCTCCTCCCCCTCT
>NW_012108230.1:1524139-1525788 GCF_000951045.1 Mandrillus leucophaeus
ACATGGTATATAGAACAGACTACCCTGGATGGGCATGTTACACTAGCACTTTTATTAACTTAGCCTACCCATTTTATTTGCTCTCTTATATCCCAAGCAGCATTAGCTTTATTTGCAGTAGCATTAAAATTGTCACAAGTTTCTTGTCAATAATATGGCTTTAGTATTAATAGCTTAAAAGCATATAAAGCACATAGAAAACTTTAAATTCTACCTTCCAATTTATATTTTGCCATAGTATCTTCTATTAAAAAAACCCTAAGCAAACGAACAAAAAAAAAAAAAAAAACAAACACAAAGTCCACAAGACAAAGAAAGAAACAAAAACCATGCAGGTTTTTCTGAATTTTCATGCATTTGTTTCGAATTATTTAGAGGGAACTTAAGTTACATTTTAAGCTTAGTTCTGATGGATTGTGGTAAGGGAATGAGCTGCTATTTAAGTTGAACCTGAAAACCTTTGATAAGTGTCAGATTAGATCACAAGAGACAATTGTTGTTTGTACCCCTTTGCTAGAGTTCAACAATAAGCCAGAGTGCCATGACTTGTTTCCATCCAGCCAAGAAGTAAAAGTCTCTTATTCTTTTTACAACTTAGTAATCATAGAATACTCAAGAAAGGCCTAAGGTAGAAAATGTATTGAACTAGATAGAAATGAGCAATTTAACGAAAACTTCTGCTCTTGTCCTGTAAAAATGAAATAGATGATTGAAACTTAAGACATTAAGAGGTAAAAGAAACTGCATTCTCAAAATTATTTTTTGAAGGATCCAAGGAGCTCTGTTTTTCTCCTTTTTAAAGAAAAATTGTAGTTGTAACTTGCTAAAAGAAAATGAAATCTTTAAATTTCATTACAAAGGGGGAAAAACAGAATCTGATCTAGATAATTTATGTATATATAAGATTCATTAGAAATAGTTTCATATAATTTTTCACTGATGACAAAAGCAAAAAAACAAATGTTTCCTGAATTGATACATTTTCAGATTAATAATATTATGAATCTAATTTATAATTTATGAAAAATTCTAAGGTATTAATATATACTGAAAGAACAGTAGTTTGATTTGACCAATTTTCTAACATCAGAAATAAACACTTCAAGTGAAACATTACAATAAAATATATACGCTGCCAAATGAAAAGTTAATTCATTTTCTTAATCTATAATATATATAGACAGAGATAAAGAAAATGTGTTGATTACAAAAAAGATGACAAGGAAATACAGTAACTATCTGTAAAACCAAATTTTTATTCACACCCTAGCATCATGCTGAAGCCCACTGAACGCAAATGAAATACTTTTCCCTTGTGTATCCGTATTTCTCAAGTAAACTGAGGAGTCTGTGTATTATCGACTTCAGTCTGTGTACGTCTAAAGGGGGCCACTGTTGGCTTACAAGTCAATTTTTAAGATACCTAGGGCTTTGCCTTCTTTAACAGCCCTTTTGCTCAGAATGTTCCAAGCTGTCTGGGCTTGCCTTGCAATTGATCCTGGATTTGAAACTGACAACTGTGAACCAGCGAGAAAATGATGTGGCAAGAGTTGCCATGGCTGAAGAATATTCAAAGAAGGGTCTGCTTGGGCAGGTTGTACTTCATACTGTATCACAGACAAGAATGCAAATTCTTATCTCCTGAGACC
>NW_012108230.1:1526298-1527696 GCF_000951045.1 Mandrillus leucophaeus
TTTTTTTTTCCAAAAAGTTAATATAATGCCTATACTTTTTTTTAAAATTAGTTTTTGAGGCAAGGTCTCCTTGTCACCCAGGCTATAGCACGATCACGGCTCACTGCAGCCTCGATCTCCAAGGCTCAAGTGATCCTCCCATCTCAGCTTGCCAAATAGCTGAGACTACAGGCATATGCCACCATGCCAGGCTAATTTTGTGTGTGTGTGATTTTTGTACAGACAGGGTTTCACCATGTTTTCCAAGCTGGTCTCAAACTTCTAGGCTCAAGCAATCCTCCCTCTTAGGCCTCTCAAAGTGCTGGGATTACTCGCGTGCACCACTGTGCCCATCTCATACCAAATGTTATATAACACTTTGAATAAGTTCTGAGGCAGCACCTCATAATCAAATATATTAATATTTCTGTATCCAGAAGATGTGATAGTTGCATGAAGAGGAATAAATAGCAATTAGAGAGCAATTTATTGCCATTCAGGTTCAATTTGCAAATAAGTCAAATAATTTTGTAAAAAATGATATTTTGAAAACTCCATATATTTTGTTATCGTAGATAAGGTATTATAAGCCCATATTTACAAAACATTTACTGTGTATCTAAGATGTTTCAGGGAACCTGGAAAAAGAATATGGAAGAGTAAGAAAGACAAGTTCAACCTTCTGGGTTCACACACATTTTAAGAACCCAGAGGTTTGGATTTACAATGGAAAGGATTGTATTTTGGGCTTTCCATGTGGGAAGGTGTGAGTCCGTCAGGAACAGAGAATTTTCTCATGCAGTGTCTCCCATAGCACTGTAGAAGCACCAATTGGCAATTACCTCACAACACTATAAATATTTTTATTTATACTCTCTCTCTCACTAGACTGTGCAATCCTTAGAAGCAGGAATTATGTCTTATATTTATATTTGCTGCACCCAGTTCATTGCCTGGAATATGAAAAGCACTAAACATGTATTTAATAAATAAGTATAATAAAATGATTTCTGCCCAAGTTTGGGGGGTAATAAGTCAAATAACTTAAAGATTCTTAATTTTATGTGCTAGATTATACTAAATTTACCCCTCAACTAATCAGAGAATGTTTATGAAAATAATACAGATTCATAATATGCAGGCGTGGAAAGCAAATTCAAGTCCTGATACTGGTTTCCAGTACTGGATAGGTCTCTCATTGAAATTACATCAATGAAAGCTGGAAAAAAAAAATCAGAGTAAGTAAAAGACACAATACACTTGTCACAGGAATATTTTAAATTTGAAATACTGTGAACTTAATTTGAATAAATGAGGATTAATATCTGCTGAAAAAATGGCATTTATTATTCCTGACTTCTATTTTTTCCTCAACTGTTAAATAAAAACCAAATAATGACAATCTCTGTGCTATAGAAC
>NW_012108230.1:1533757-1538582 GCF_000951045.1 Mandrillus leucophaeus
CTCTCCTCTCTCTCTTTCTCTGCCTGTCTCTGCTCAGGCCGCCCTACTCCCTGAAACACAACAATATTAAAATTAGGCCAATTATAACTTTACAATAGCCTCTAAGTGTTCAGGTGAAAGGAAGAGTTGGACATCTTTTACTTCTGTCACTTTAAATCAAAAATTAGAAATGATTAAGCTTACTGTGGTAGGCATATTGAAAGCTGTCATAGGCTGAACACTAGGCCTCTTGTGCCAAACAATTGCCAAATTGTGAATACCAAGGTAAAAAATTCTTGAAGTAAATTAAAATTGATATTCCAGTGGACACATGAACGAAGAGTAAGTAAAACAGGCTTGTTTATTTATGGAGAAAGTTGCAGTAGTCTGGATAGAGGATAAGATGAAATCACAGCATTCCTTTAGCCAAAGCCAAGGCCTAATTGGACAAATTCCTACCTGTCTTTAATTCCATGGAGACTGAGAGAGATGAGGAAGCTGAAAAAGAAAAGTTAGGAGATAGCAGAGGTTGGTTCAAGAGGTTTCAGCAAAGAAGCTGTTTCTATAATGTGCAATTACAAGGTGAAGCTGCAAGTGCTGTTGTAGAAGCTGCAGCAAGTTATCTTAGGAGGTCTAATTAAGATCATTGATGAAGGCAGTTAACACCACACGACAGATTTCCACTGTTGACGTCACAGCCTTCTATAGGAAGAAGATGCCATCTAGGACCTTCATAGCTAGAGAAGAGAAGTCAATGCCTGGCTTCAAAACTCTAAAGGACAGACTGATTCTCTTATTAGGGGCTAATGCAGTGGGTGACTTTAAGTGGAAGCAAATTCTCATTTACTATTCTGAAAATCCTCGGGCCTTTGCGAGTTATGGTAAATCTATTCTGCCTATGCACTATAAATGGCACAACAAAGACTGAATGACAGGACATCTGTTTATACCATGGTTTACTGAATATTTTAAGCCCACTGTTGAAACCTACAGTTCAAAAAATGTCTTTTCATTTCAAAATTTTAGTTGTCATTGGCAAGGCACTTGGTTACCCAAGAGCTCTGATGGAGAGTAAGGATATTCATGCTGTTTTCATGCCTGCAAACATAACATTCTGCCCCCCATAGATCAAGGACTAGTTGTGATTTTCAAGTCTCCCTATTTAAGAAATACATTTTGTAAGGCTATAGCTTCTATAGATAGTGATTCTTCTGATGGATCTGGGCAAAGTGAACTGAAAGCCGTCTGGAAAGAACTCACCATTCCAGATGTGATTAAGAACATTTGTGATTCTGGTCAGGAGATCGAGACCATCCTGGCTAACACAGTGAAACCTCGTCTCTACTAAAAAGACAAAAAAAATTAGCCGGGCGTGGTGGCGGGCGCCTGTAGTCCCAGCTACTCAGGAGGCTGAGGCAGGAGAATGGCGTGAACCCAGGAGGCAGAGCTTGCAGTGAGCCGAGATCGTGCCACTATACTCCAGCCTGGGGGACAGCGAGACTCCATCTCAAAAACAAACAAAAACAAAAACAAAACAAAACAAAAAAAAAACATTCGTGATTCATGGGAGGAGGTCAAAGTAAAATGGACAGAAATTTGGAAGAAGTGTACTTCAACACTCTTGGATGACTTTGAGGGATTCAAGCCTTCGGTGGAGGAAATGACTGCAGATGTGGTGGAAATAGCGAGAACTAGAATTGTAAGTGGAGACTGAAAATGCTACTGTATTGCTGCAATCTCATGATAAAGTTAGAATGGATGAGAAGTTGCCTTTTATGGATGAACAAAGAAAGTGGTTTATTGAGATGAAATTGTAACTCCTGGTGACAACGCCATGAACGTTGATGGAATGACAACAAATAATTTAGAATATTACATAATCTTAGTTGATAAAACAGCAGCAGAGTTTGAGAGGATTAACTCCAATTTTGAACGAAGTTGTACTGTGGGTAAAATGCTATTTAAAAACGTGGCATACCACAGGGAAATCTTTAGTGAAAGAAAGAGTCAATCAATGAGGCAAACTTCATGGTTGTATCATTTAAAAAAATTTCCAACAGCTTCTCCAACCTTCAGCAACCACCATGCTGATCAATCAGCAGCCATCAACACTGAGCCAAGTCCCTCCACCAGCAAAAAGATTATGACTCTCTGAAGGCTCAGATGATTGTTAACTTTTTAGCAATAAGGTTTTTTTTTCTAAATTAAGATATGTACAGTTTTTTGACATAATGCTGTTGCACACAGTGTACTATAGTATCTTGTAAACATAACTTTTATAGGCACTGGAAAACCAAAAAGTTTGTGTGACTCACTTTATTGCAATATTGACTTTGTTGCAGAAGTTTGGAACAGAACCCACAATATCTTCGAGGTATGCCTGCACTAAAAACAACTGGAAATCAGTATTGAGAGAACAAGTGTGCCCTCGGGAATCCATCAAAAGTAGCTTAATAGAGCAACAACATTTTTACATTAGTTATAAAATATCCACATTATTTAAGTACAAGTATTCCTGGAAATGTCTTTGGTACCTTCTTACCTCCATTAGAATATATATCATCACCATAATCAAAAAATCAGTTTATTTTTTTCCCATTTTTTTTTCAATATTACATTTTGTGTGAAAAATAGCATAGAACATTGGGAGACCTTTATAAAGTTATGTGATAGCTGCTACATCATTCAGCTGCGTCCACAGGGTAGAGATAAGGGCTAACCCTGATAAAATTAAGTGAAATTGCTTCTGTCACCACTCCACATGGTTCTTTGCTTCTGTCTCTTACTTATTAACTTTTTTTGCAGTAACTAATTAGCAAGCTGACCATAAGATGCCTTATGATGACTGAAATCTCCTTGTTCTTCAAACAGGGTTATTTGACCCCTAACTAACTGGTATCCTAAAATCTTCTTTCTGACTGTCTCTGTCCGGCTAAATTTAATGATTTCTTGAGAGAAGAATAAGAGTAGATTAGATACATTTCTTTATTTTATTGGTGCTTATTTTGTGCTAGAAATCTGTGTAGTGACAATCTTATTGTCACAAATATTATTGACTATGGGATTTTTTTCATAGTTGCCATGTGACTTTTATCTCATTTAACTTGAGATTTATGAAATGTTTACCCACCGATCTAGTGGATGTTTACACTAACAGAAAAAATGCTGAGAGGCAAACAAAGTAGAATTAATACTCTTATTAGTGATTGTTACTGGGACTCCTAGTCTTCATGAAGATTCATAAGTACTCTAAATTCAATAGCTATTTCATACCTAATATGAAGATAATGCACACATAATAACTTTAATATGAGTTTTTTCCTCAAACACATCTAAATATAGAAGAGAGAAAATTATACATGCATGATAATAATACAAGATCTAGCAGTGTAACAAAATTAATTTCTCCCTTAATGTTCAGTCTTGTCATAATACTCATTAATGTTAACACACACACACACACACACACACACACACAACTCTCTGAAGATCTCTGAGGGAATTAGGAATTCTGATTAACCCTAAAAGATAATCTCCCAAGATAGTCTTAGCATGTGAAAATGTCATTTTAAACAAATGGAATGGGGTTATTCATTATGCTGTGGCATAGGTGCTGGGAAAGAAAAAAAAAAGGGCTACCTAAAATGATGATAGTTACATATGAAATAGTATACACAAAGAAACTTTAATGAAATGGGGTCTCCCAATGCTGACCAGTCTAGCCCTGAACTCCTGGGCTCAAGCAATTGCCCCGCCACTGCTTCCCAAGTAGCTGAGATTAAAGACATTGCATCACATTTGGCTAGATTTTTCTAAAACAATTCGGAAGACTTCTAAAATTTTCAGCTTGCAGAAAGAGTGAGCTAGAAAGAATACTGTTGACATCCTGATGATAATAAAATAGCTGAACAAACTGCAAATTAACTGTTCCTTTGAAGCTATTAGAGACCTGAAATTACAGAGCAGCCAAGTAATCTGAAATCTGGGGAAGGAGATGTCCAAGATATTACTTGAGGCTGATTTGCGGAGAGAACACCAGTAAACACTCTCACTTGAGAACCCTAGTGGAAATCCACTGCAGCTCATGAAAGGATCTACCCTTGAGATAGGGGCACTCAAGCTTTATCTAGTTGTGAGTGGGAAGGTTTGGTAGTCTTGCCTAAATGCAGAGGTTTCCATATTGTAGGTCCTAATGAAAAGGGAAAATCAGAATAATGTAAAATGTTAAATAGGGTAGTAGGTAGAATTAACCAGATAAAAATCAAAACAGGCAGGAGTTTGAATTTTTGTGATAAAGAAAGCAGCCAGAATGAGCAAAGGCATGGAAACAAGCCAATTGGGCTTATTACTTATTAGTTAGGATTTTAATAGGACTGCAACAGAATATATTTGGTGAGATACAATTATAGATAGGGAACCTAAGAACAACAACAGGGAAAATTCTGGCGTGTTAGGGTAAATTGGATTAGATTATTCTTGAATACTGGCAAATAGACATCATAGGAAATGCAAAGGCTGATTGACTTGGAACTGACATAGAGATCACAGATATGAGTCTGGAATTAGGTGCGAGATTGTGTATTAGCTCTAAACCTGTTGAAAAATATGGTAGTGGGAGAACTTACTATGAAAATAAATATAATCTAGGTATACCATTCAGCTCCAGGGATAGTGAGGCAGCAAGGAGAAATATACAGTCTACTAACGCATGCTATAGTCTTTGAAACACATTTATCAAATTACAAAAGAAATCTGGGCACTATGAACATGTAAGCAAGTCAAACAAACAGTTAATCAGATAGGAAGGTCATCTATTTATTCTATTTTAGACAATTTTGGACCCAAA
>NW_012108230.1:1539537-1542130 GCF_000951045.1 Mandrillus leucophaeus
GATATCCACAGTGAGACACCTAAGGAAATTGAAAAGAGACTCATGTCTCCCAGGATATGGAAAGAAAGAACTTTCATGAGATTAGCTAAAGGCTTTTGGAAGACTTTATTGTAACCCATAATGTTTATGCCAGCTTGATGTGGCTAGGAAAATTATCACTGCAAATAATTACATTATCAAGGAAAATTATTGCATACAAAGTAATAAAATACAAAGGCAAACATCTGGAAGAGGACATGGAAAAATAGAATATAGAAGAGTAGGTTAGAAATCAGGATTGTATTATATCATGGAAAAAATTGTATTAGAATTTTTACAAAATTCTATGTGCAGAGATAATAAATTGAGGGCAGAGAAAGGAATTCTGTATTGAGAACTGGTTAAGCTTTCATAGGTCAGAAGATGTGGAGTCATCACTGAAAAAGAAATTTTGTGCTTGCTGCAGATGGAAATCAAGCTGACTAAGAATGTTGATGATCAAGAGGGAGGAGAAATGGTATAGTAGCTTGTTGACAGTACTTTGGAGAAAACCTTGTGAGTGTGTTTTACTAAAGCACACTAGTGTAAAATAACTACTGCTACGAATAGAGAGCCATATAATTGATTTTTCTTCATTTTCCAATTTGTAAGCATTTGGAAAGATCCAGTGATTGATTAGAAGAGGTGGAAAGCATAACAGGGTCCACTTCTATTATAAATGAAAGGTTTGCTTGATCTTTACTGCTCTATCAGTAGCAGTAAAGATTATGCAAACTCAAAAGCTAAATATATGGATGTTCAGGTGTCAGCCAGAGGAAAATGCTTAATTCTCTTGAATAAGTGGTCCAAACTCTTTGATATCACTTTGTTTTTCTGGATAACATGCTGAGCAGCCTGAGTGAATGTTGGTTTGAAACACAAAATGTGCTCCTGAAAAAAGTTAATAAGGAAAGACAATGTAATAGTTTCATTCAATTTAGCTTTATTGAAAACAACCAAGAAGCTGAAAATTAAATGATGCTTTGCTAAATTAATTTTTTATGAAATAAATGATTAATTTGGGATGAGAAATTATTTAATTGTGGTGTGATGCAAAATATTTATTTATGTAATAGTACGGTGATGACAGCAGTCATGAAGACCAAGAGCCAATCCAACACACTTTTTTGTAGGCATGCCTAACTAATTTTAGTAGAATCAGGCAGAAAAACAGACATGCAGAAAAAAACAGATTTTCACCATAATCTCTGCACCCTTGTGCTGTCCATGGTCCTGGGAGAAAGACGTCTCCTGCTGGGAGTTATGCATGAATATAAGCCTGTTTTGTTATTCAGAGAAGCTACTTCTGCTTGGAACTTTACAAAACAGTATCACTTCATGGGGTTGAGTATCTTTGAACAGTAATTCATTAGATTTTGTAATCTCAGCTCTTTTAGTATTGTCATTCTTGGTACCTACACTTATTTTTCAGTGCATTTTTCAGAGTGTTCTCTTATTTTCTAATTGCGGCTGAAATAACGTTTTCAAGCACACCATGCAGAGTTGTGTTGTTCCTTACACATCACACTGCACTCTTCCAGGAATTATATTTTCTTGAGAATGAAAGAATGAGAAAGCAATTTTATCTTTTATTTTTCTCCCACACGTATCTTTTCCCTCAGAAATGAATTTCAATATCTTTCCGAAGAAGCCTGGGTTTTAATTATTTTCTCAGAGCCTGACAATTCAAATTTCCCAGATGATAAATTAAATGTGTAATGCTTGATTATATATCACATTTCATTTTATGCAACTGGATAATACCCACGTGAAAGTTATTCCCTGGAAACAGACCAATGAAGTACCATTCAGTACACTGCTGATTCAATACACAAAATAGTACTTCAGTATTCAGAAACAGTTAACAAAACATCACAAACTATGTAACTTACTTTGTGGAGATATTTTAATAATACCAATTTCTTCATAGTTTGCAAAGCAATTACAAAAGTGTTATTTTGTACTCATAAAAAACCCAAGAGATATCTATTGCTGTCTCCATTTTATAAAAAAAATAAAAAAGATGTTAAAACGGGAAGATTTTGTTCTGCTAAAGTACCCTTGGCTGTTAAGTGGCAGGGCTGAGCATTTTACACTTACCCTCTGACAATAAGTTTAAGGCTAGTTTCTATAGTACAGCTTCCTGTAGTTTTGTACATATGAGGCTATTTAAGTCCTCTTCTGAGAAAAGAAAATATTCTCAGTGTAAGATATTAAACTAGCAGCTTTTAGTGCTTAATCTGGAAAATGCAAAGCAGAACTACCTTAAAGTGTTTGAAATTCACAAATTCTATAAAATAGTGATTGAATGAAAATTAAATATATGTAGTCATAAACGGTATAAACTATTTTTTTGTCTAGGGCTTTTGAAAAAATATGATTGTTGGTTAACAGAACAAGTATTTCTCTAGCACTACAGCAGACGTTTTCTTTCTAGTGACATGCATGAGTGGGTGGTGAGTATTTCAGATCAGAACATTGAGTTCTTGTGAACAGACAAAGAATATATAATGACTGGATTTACTCTCTCTCTCTCTGCTAAGCTTGGACATCACAAAGACTTTTAGAAGTAAAC
>NW_012108230.1:1544560-1547045 GCF_000951045.1 Mandrillus leucophaeus
AGCAGCCAGAATGAGCAAAGGCATGGAAACAAGCCAATTGGGCTTATTACTTATTAGTTAGGATTTTAATAGGACTGCAACAGAATATATTTGGTGAGATACAATTATAGATAGGGAACCTAAGAACAACAACAGGGAAAATTCTGGCATGTTAGGGTAAATTGGATTAGATTATTCTTGAATACTGGCAAATAGATATCATAGGAAATGCAAAGGCTGATTGACTTAGAACTGACATAGAGATCACAGATATGAGTCTGGAATTAGGTGCGAGATTGAGTATTTATTAGCTCTAAACCTATTGAAAATTATGGTAGTGGGAGAACTTACTATGAAAATAAATATAATCTAGGTATACCATTCAGCTCCAGGGATAGTGAAGCAGCAAGGAGAAATATACAGTCTACTAACGCATGCTATAGTCTTTGAAACACATTTATCAAATTACAAAAGAAATCTGGGCACTATGAACATGTAAGCAAGTCAAACAAACAGTTAATCAGATAGGAAGGTCATCTATTTATTCTATTTTAGACAATTTTGGACCCAAAGAATTTGTGAGAAAGAAAAAAATCAGCAAATGTGAGTCACATTTCATGATAAGGAAACTGTGTTAATTTTCTAGGCTCCTATAACAAAGTATCATATATGGGGAGTAAACTTACAGAAATTTATTGTCTCACACACTTGGAGGCTAGAAGCTGGAATTCAAGGCATATGTTAGGGCAATGTTCTCTCTGAAGCCTTTAGGTCAGTTATTTCCTTATCTTTTCCAACATCTCATTGCCTAGGCATTGCTTTGCTATGGGACCATAACTCCAATCTCTTCCCCTGTCTTCACACCTTCTCTCTGTGTCTGAATGTTTCTATGTCTTCACATGGCATTCCCCCTGTGATGTGTCCAAATTTCCCTTTCCTCATAAGAACTCAGTCACATTAGATTAAGGTCCACCCTAATGACCTCGTTTTAACTTGATTAAATCTGTAAACTCTATTCCCAAATGTAGTCTCATTCACAGGTACTAGGGATTAAAACCAACATATCTCTTAGTTTTTAAGGGGGGGAGGCACGATTTCAACCACAACAGCTAGAAACAATAGAGAAAATTTATTTACAACTCTTATATTATTGGGAGAGGCAATAATAACTAACAGAAGGCAGCATAACACTAGCTAGTGTGTACTTAGCCTTCAGTGTGTCCTAATTACTGTCCTAAGCAATCAAGAAAACTATTAGTTTACTTAACCCTTACAGAAACCATCCAAAGTAGGTACTGGTTTTTTTCTTTTTTTTTTTCCCCTAAGACCTCATAGATGAGTGGTAGAGTCTAGGTCTTCACCTATAGGCAACATGATTGTGTTCTTAGAGTAAGCAGGTGATTTAGTCACATGAGATTATAGAAAACAAAGTTTGTGAGATTTCTGGTATTAGCTAAATTAGTAATAGTTAGAAACTAAGAGCCATATCCGTGTGATACCTTTTCATTAGAGTATCAGAAGACATGTTCTTATATTTGGAAGAATAACTCAGATATCCACAGTGAGACACCTAAGGAAATTGAAAAGAGACACTCATGTCTCCCAGGATATGGAAAGAAAGAACTTTCATGAGATTAGCTAAAGGCTTTTGGAAGACTTTATTGTAACCCATAATGTTTATGCCAGCTTGATGTGGCTAGGAAAATTATCACTGCAAATAATTACATTATCAAGGAAAATTATTGCATAAAAAGTAATAAAATACAAAGGCAAACATCTGGAAGAGGACATGGAAAAATAGAATTTAGAAGAGTAGGTTAGAAATCAGGATTGTATTATATCATGGAAAAAATTGTATTAGAATTTTTACAAAATTCTATGTGCAGAGATAATAAATTGAGGGCAGAGAAAGGAATTCTGTATTGAGAACTGGTTAAGCTTTCATAGGTCAGAAGATGTGGAGTCATCACTGAAAAAGAAATTTTGTGCTTGCTGCAGATGGAAATCAAGCTGACTAAGAATGTTGATGATCAAGAGGGAGGAGAAATGGTATAGTAGCTTGTTGACAGTACTTTGGAGAAAACCTTGTGAGTGTGTTTTACTAAAGCACACTAGTGTAAAATAACTACTGCTACGAATAGAGAGCCATATAATTGATTTTTCTTCATTTTCCAATTTGTAAGCATTTGGAAAGATCCAGTGATTGATTAGAAGAGGTGGAAAGCATAACAGGGTCCACTTCTATTATAAATGAAAGGTTTGCTTGATCTTTACTGCTCTATCAGTAGCAGTAAAGATTATGCAAACTCAAAAGCTAAATATATGGATGTTCAGGTGTCAGCCAGAGGAAAATGCTTAATTCTCTTGAATAAGTGGTCCAAACTCTTTGATATCACTTTGTTTTTCTGGATAACATGCTGAGCAGCCTGAGTGAATGTTGGTTTGAAACACAAAATGTGCTCCTGAAAAAAGTTAATAAGGAAAGACAATGTAATAGTTTCATTCA
>NW_012108230.1:1551040-1555113 GCF_000951045.1 Mandrillus leucophaeus
AAAGGGGACTAGAAGAAATACATGTTCAGTGTTAGATAAAAGGTTTTCAACAACTATATTTGTCATTCTTAGCTCTTCACTTACTCCAAGTTTATGTAGAAAAGACTAGAGATTCAGTCGATTTGAGGAGGATGCCTTTGACTTGAAAAAGACTTGTCAGAGTCCTCTGCATTTTACATCTCTTTGCTGCCTCCAAGAGCAAGGGATTTTTTTTTTCTTATTTCAAGATGAGCTCAGGAAGTCTCACGAGATTTGATGAGATAGGGAAGGCTGGTCTGTAAGGAGACGAGATTGACATCAATCATTGCTCCAACAAGATGCTTTCTTAGCTGACAAATCTTGGCTTGTTCTGTGTTGCTATTGGAGATAAGTATGCCGAAATGGGTTTTATGCTTATGGAGCCTGCCCTTCTGAAGAATTTGATCAATGCAAACACAGACTCACATCTTTTGTCTGGGAAAGTCTCAAGGTACTAGACTGGCTTGGCTGAATTCACCTGCAGTGGCAGAGCAAAGGTAATATTGCAGTGAGAGTTTGTGCTGGGTTTCTTTGCCTCTAGAGATGAAACTAAAGCTGTGTCTCCAGTGGTCGACTCGAAGGGACATCCCCTTTGCAAGGAAATGGCAATGTTGGAGGTCTCCTCTGCAGAGTAAATTGCCTTTAAAAGATCCCCAGTGCACTCTCATGAAAGAATAAAAATAACATTTGAGTATATTTGCCATTGAGAGTATACCAATGCTAGATTACAAATACACCAGCCAGGACTGAGTATGGTGCCTCATGCCTGTAATCCCAGCACTTTGGGATGCCAAGCTGGGCAGATCACTTAGGGGTTCGAGACTAGTCTGGCCAACATGGCAAAATTCTGTCTCTAGAAAAAATAAATATTTGCTAGGCATGGTAGGTAATCCCTGCTACTAGGAAGGCTGAGGCATGAGAATCGCTTGAACTCCAGGAGTTGGAGGTTGCATTGAGCCAAAATCTGCCCACTGCACCCCAGTCTGGGTGATAGAATGAGGCTCCCTCTTAAAAACAAAAAACAGCAACAAAACACCAGCCACCAGGTAGTACCTTCCCCAGCCCATTGTCACACTTGCCTCCCTATTCCATCCCCAGAGGAGCCAGAGGCAGCCCAATCTAGCAAGGAGAAGCAATGGATGCCTCAGGAAGGGATACCATACCTTTTCCTACTGCTCTTTGGAATTTTCAGACCAGAGTCCAGGCAGAGAGAAGATGTGCTTAAAATGAATGATAGCTATAATATTGATATTAATGTTTGCTGGACTTTAATATATGAAAAATGAGCTTTCTAATATCTGAAAGTAAGCAAGAATAATTTTGCATATGAACATAGTATCCAGGGGGCAAGAAGGCAAGATCTGACAGAGATTACTTAAAGGAAGAGGTAAGAAAGGAATATAGATTTTATACATTGTACAGCACTGAGTTCAGCTTTGTAAAAATATCAGTACTGCCTTATCAATTACACTTTCAAAAAATTACTCAAAGTATTACTCAAATATGTCTTTGATCCTCATTGATTTCATATTAGTCCAAACCACTGACTTGTCTCACTTAAATGATTATACCAGTTCCTGATTTGATCAGACTATGGTCTGAAAATTTAGAGCAGCAGGAAGACAGGGTGATATCCCTTCCTGAGGCATCCACTGCTTCTCATTAGATTGTGCTGCCTCTGGCCCCTCTGGGGATGACCAATAGGAAGGGAGGTGAGGCAGTGGGCTAGGGGAGGTATTACCTAGCTGGTATGTTTGTAATCTAACATTGGTATACTCTCGAAGGCACATATACTCATGTGCTTTGATACTATTTCATGGGGGTGCACTGAGCATCTTTGAAAGGCAATTTCTCTACAGAGGAGACCTCCAACATTGCTATTTCCTTGCAAATGGGATTTACCTTCAAGTTGACCACTGGAGACAGCTTTTGTTTTATCCCTAGAGGCACAGAAACCCAGCACAACCTCTCCCTGCAACATTCCCTTTGCTCTGCCACTGCAGGTGATTCCAGCCACTCCTATTGTTTTTCCTCCCCTATTTAACACTACAGAGCAAGAAAAGTGTTTTTCTCAGAAAATAATTTAGGTCACATGTAACTTCTTTGCTTAAACATTTCAATGGCTCCATATTACATTTACTACAAAATCTAGACTGACTTGGCCCGCATGATCAATTCTTCACATGTTTCTCCTCCTCCTTTGTAAGCAGCTTCCCCATTTCTTACCTGTGCTTCAGACTCCCTAAACTCCTGTGATCATATTCCGGCTATTGGTAAGCTCTTTCTTGCATGATTCCCAGTGTCTCTTCTCTCCATCTCTGCAGGTAGCCAAATTATCCAAATTATCCAAGTCCACATTCCCTCTTCAAAGAAGACTTCCTTGACCTTCCTACATAAATGAAGTTTCCCATGCATTTCTTCATCTCAGCTAATTATTTTCTTCTTAACAGTATTTGTTTGTGACTTCTCACCCTATTATCAAAAATATTAATTGTATGCTTAGTTTTTTTGCTAATTTTTGTGTTAAAAGCAGTGACTCTACACTTCAAACAATGTCTGCACATGGTAGATGTTTAATGGAATGAACTCTCATGTTACTATCGTTATCTTTTGGAAGCCTACAAAGAGCTGTGAAATGAAGGCATACATAAAAAAAAATTAACTTACTATTTATGCCATTATTAACTTGAGCTTATTATTTTGTCAATAAGATCTAGGTTTAAAAATTGTGCTCTGTATGAATTTCAGCACATTTAACTAAAATCTTGGCCTTTTGTTAAATAATAATATAGTAATACTTGGCCAAACAATCTATTCAATAAAATACAATATTTAAAGAGCCTAAGACTTAAAGTCCAAGGTTACGATTAAACTCCTCTTTCTTCTTCAAACATATAAAAATATGTTACATATTTAAAAGTCATGTAGATTACTATTTTTATAAATAGGTAAATTTGTATCCAGAATATATTCATAACTAAACACATATATCTGTTTACCACAAAAACTACTGACACGAAATGTGGTATGTGAATTAAAGTCAAAGAAATACATGGAAATGTCTCGAGTATCACTGCTCTGTAGGATTTAGATGGTAGAACCCCCAGAGATGACTCTGATGGGTGAACACAGACAACAAAAAATATATTTTTAAAAGACTCTGGACCATAATTTGTATTGGTAAAATGAAAATTCAAGTTCAATTGTAAAACTAACACCAGAAAAGACAACCAATAACACTATTATTAAGAAATTAATTCATTCTTGATAATAGCAAATTATGTCAAATTATTCGACTTTAATATAAATATGCCAAAGGTCATCTAATATATTACAACTTTAATAGGTATAAAAATTATGAGAAATCTTGTAAAAATGCATTATCTGAATCAATAAATTTGAATTGAGACCTAGAATTATGCATTTCTTAGAAACTCCCAGGTAGTACTAATGCTGGTGTTCTGAGAACCACATATACTATAACAAGTCTTTAGAATGAGGTAATAGGTAAATCTAATAAGGAATAAATTGGAAATCCTGGAAATGAAAATAATAGACAGTGATATCAAACAATTCAAAATATAAGAAGCTCTAGGCTGGATAAAGCCAAAGACAAAATTCACATTGAGGCATTCAGAGAAGATTCAGTCCACAAAGATAATGAGAAAAAATACATAAAACAAGAACTAACAGACACAAAGGACATATTAATCCTCCAGAAGAAGCATCCTCTTCTAAATTATCATGGATAAAAAGCAGAATGAGAAACACAAAGCAAAAATTCCTAATAACTCACAAAGAAAAAGATCACTTCTAATGAAAGTGTAATAATGCACCAGCAGACTTATCTTCAGCAATTAGAGGTGTCAGAAGCAGGAAGGGAAGCAAAGTAAGCATATTCTGAGAATTGTGTCCACAGATAAAATAAAAAGCAAAGACTTTTCAGATATATAAAACCTAAGTAGTATAATACTCATGGACCTACAGTGAAGTAATCACCAAATAATTTACTTCTGTGAGAATAAGAGAATCAAGCGAAGAAGTCAGATGGAAAT
>NW_012108230.1:1556533-1557902 GCF_000951045.1 Mandrillus leucophaeus
CATTCAGTTATTTGGCTCAACACAGAAAAAATTCAAGACATTTATATTTTTAACAAGAAACAAGAAAGGAAATTTTTTAAAGATACTACATAATAAATAGATACCCACAAGAGAACAAAAATAAACTGAGGTATAATCATTATCATTAAAATGTAATGTGCTTATTATATTTAACAAAGACTATCCAATTGGATTTAAAAATACTAATTTTAAAATTGGATTTAAAAATACTATCTTTGGAGTGATGCCTAAAATATAGGAGCTTAAAGACTGAATAAAGAGAATAAACATAACAGGGGAAGGGGGGAGAGAGAGAGAGGAGAGAGAGCACCGTGATCTAACAATATTAATAGTATCCAAAATGTAATACTCCTAATGGTGTATATAAGTAGGCATGAGTATAAGAGTAACAGTTCACTGAGGATATGTAAAAATCATAAGAACATAGCAATATAACTTTAAAATGTTTAATTCTCACTACCAGGTATATACAAAAGGAACTCAAATCAGTATGCCAAAGAAATGTCTGCACTCCCATTTATTGTAGCATTATTCACAATAGTCAAGATGTGTGAACAACCTGTGTTGTTAACAACTGAATGGATTTAAGAATGGGATATATATACTCAATGAAATACTATTCCACACTTAAAAACAGGAAATCCTATCATATGGGATAACATGGATGAACCCAGTGGTCATTATGTTAAGTGAAATAACCCAGGCATTGAGAAACAAATGTTGTATGATCTCACTTATATGTAAGATAGAAAACAGAAGCACTCCTAAAAAGCAAAACGGTGGACACAATAGGCTCAGGGGGAGGGGTGAAAGGGAAAGGGGAGTTGTCCAATATGTACAGTTACAGTTAGATAAGAGGAATCAATTCTGGTATTTCATTGTACAATAGAGGAACTATAGTTAATATTGTTTTCTATATTTTAAAATTTCTGGAATAAAGTATTTTGAATATTTGTACCACGAAGAAATGAATGTTTGAGACGATGAGTATGCTAATTATTCTGATTTGATCATTACAAAATATATACATATATGGAAACATCACATTGGACCTCATAAATATACACAATTTATATTTGTCAATTAAAAGTAAAATTTAAAATAAAATATGTAGCCAGGCGCGGTAGCTCACAACTGTAAACCCAGCACTTTGGGAGGCCGAGGAGGGTAGATGACCTAAGGTCAGGAGTTCGAGACCAGCCTGACCAATATGGTGAAACCCTATCTCTACTAAAAATAAAAAAATTAGCTGGGTATGGTGGTGGGTGCCTGTAGTCCCAGCTACTCTGGAGGCTGAGACAGGAGAATTGCTTGAACCCAGGAGGTGGAAGTTGCAGTGAGCTGAGAT
>NW_012108230.1:1557952-1562592 GCF_000951045.1 Mandrillus leucophaeus
CAGCCTGATCAATATGGTGAAACCCTATCTCTACTAAAAATAAAAAAATTAGCTGGGTATGGTGGTGGGTGCCTATAGTCCCAGCTACTCTGGAGGCTGAGACAGGAGAATTGCTTGAACCCAGGAGGTGGAAGTTGCAGTGAGCTGAGATCGTGCCACTGTACTCCAGCCTGGGTGAAAGAGTGAGAGCCCATCTCAAAAAATAAAAATTAAAATTAAATAAAATAATTGAAATAAATTATTTAAAGTTTCATAGAATTTTAAGGCAGTGTTTTTAACATAGCTATGATACTTGCAGATTTTAATATATTTCTTGAAATTTTAGATAAATTTGATAAAAAGTAAGGATATTTAATATTTGAGAACACAATCCATCTGATCTAACATGGATGTTAACCCTTGACATACATAATAAGACATACATTCTTTTCAGGGACACATGAAATATATTTAAAATGGATGATTAGGTATTTACAAAGAAAATCTTAAAAATACAATTTTTATAGAAAAAGCAATGCAACGAAATATCAAGTTTTTAAAAAGAAAAAATTTATTTGAAAAATATAATGTGCATTTCTAAATAATTGTAAACAGAAATTCATATGAGAAACTATAAATATTTAGAACTTAATAAAAATGAATGTAATATGTTTACATTTTGTTAGATTTGGTCAAAGTCCTGATTAGAGGCAAATTATAGTGGTAAATGTATGAGTTAAAGAGGAAGAAATCATGAAATTATATTAGTTAAATATTGTAATTCATGAAAATAAAAAATATGGAGTAAACAGAAAAGTAGGAGAAAGTAAATGATAAATATCTGATATTAATAAACAGAAATATTAAATCTTGGGAGAAGGAACCATAGAGATAATAACAAAACCAAAATATAATTCTTTGAAAAATTAAGATACAAAATGATTCATCAAAGCAAATTAGAAAAAAAAAATAAAGAAGCAAAACAATAGAGTTAGACTGGTGGAAGTTGTTTAAAAATCTTAAAACTCTGAAAGGATACTTGAAAAAGAGATAGGGATATTTCAAAATAAATTTATCAGTTAATATTAATGAAATATAGAACCATTACTTGAATCAGTGGCCAAAAAACATTTCTTCAAAAAGTTTTAGAAAATATCTGGCCCATATAGCTTTTAATGTTTTAAAAAATTCTTTCAACAAATAGACAATATTTATTGTATTCAAGCTATTCAAAGAATAGAAAAAAAGGAAGTACTCCATAACACATTTCATGAGACCTATGTAATCTCAACGATAAAACTGGATAAAATTAGAACCAGAAAATGCAATTGTAGAGCAAACTCATTTGTGAACGTAGATGTAGAAAGCGTGCACACTGTTACCAAATTGAAACCTGCATTGTTTTTGTATAAAATAAATCACATTTAAAGTAAATCATATTTAAATTCGTTTTGCTCTAGCATAGCAAAGAGCTTTAGTATAAACAAATTGAAAGTGTATTTATACCTTTAAAAATAACAAGATAATCTCAGTTGTTGCACTGAAATATTTGGTAAAAATTCAGCTACTACTCATGAATAAAAGCAAAGACAGAAACAAAACCCTTAGCGAATCATATCTTGAATGTTCCTTAACCTGATAAAAATATATTTAAGAATCTGCATTACATATTATTATCTTTATTGATGAATCTTTAGTGATATTGCAAAATCCTGTAACAGTACTCAATTCAAACTAAAAGTGATCTGTTTTAGCAATTTGTGATGTCCCTTGTAATAAAGTGGAAGTGGTCAGAGTGCACACGAGGGATAATTTGGCAAGGCAGGCTGTCAGGTCACTTAGCTTTATTGAATAAGCGCACACACACACACACGTTAAATATATTGTATATATATTGTAAATATAAGTATATGTACATCATATATATGTTATATATATAGAGAGAGAAGTCTTCTGAGGCAGATTCTTGTTTTCCTTGGGCTCAATTGAATCTAGCAAAAGATGTTTAGCTATTTCTCTACACATTCTCATGCCAATAGTTTTAAGCTGTCTGCAATGTTCCTTCTCTTACATCATGCATTGGGAGAACATTTAAAGAGAGGACAGTCATATCTATCTATCTATATATACATAGATAGACAGATAGATATGAATATAGATATGACTGATCATATCTAAAGAACATTGCAGATAGCTTGAAATTATTGGCATAAGAATGTGTAGAGAAAAAGCTAAACATCTTTTAGTAGATTCAGTTGAGCCCAAGGAAAACAAGAATCTGCCTCAGAAGACTTGCCTGCCTAACATCTACATATCTTTTTCACATATATTCCTGATTGTAATTGTAGTAGTTTAGCTCAAAACAGATACTCTCAATGTTTTGTTTTGTTTTGTTTTAATTTCAGCACAGCTGGAAGATTTATTTCATTGCATAGTAGGAAGAGCCAACAATTACTATTTAATATTCTTTCAAATATTGCTTTAAAGAGTGTACACTTTTGCTATTAACTTCCTCGGCATTTATAGATTTATATTTTGAATCTATTTAAATTTATTTCATGAAATTTTCATAAAGGTCAAAACTGTCTCATTTATAAATATTTAAATAGCTGCTAGATATCCCTGGTGAAAACAAATATCACATGGATGGAATATGGTCAAATGATTGCTTTACTTTGTTATCGGCAAATAATAACTTACAAAAAATCAAAACTTTTATGTAAAATAACATTTTAATTACTGTGTTTATTTATGATCCTGTGATGATAGAACTCTGTTGCACATTGGACATTGAGGCATAAGATTTGGTTTCTTCCAATGTCTTCACAATTACTCCATCAGTAAAAAATATTCATTAAATACATTATATTTCACATATTCAATAACTTTTTAGAGTGTTCAAGAACTTCAGAATTGATCTGTATAAGATTAAAGTGATAAATTATTTATAGTTCATTAAAGTGAGATGCCTTAAAAGCATTGTTTTTACATATTAGAAGTACATTAAATATTTCTGTTCTATTATTAGAACCTATTTTTTAAAAGGATCACAATATGAATATTTTAATAGTTGTATGTTACACTTGAAAGTTTTGTTTTCTATGCACTTTAAAAATAGATCTTTTTTATATTCCTGTAGTACATTAACATATCAATCAAATATGTTTCTCATTTATTTCTTGCCAGCATCTAATAAAAATATTCCTTTAGCCCATGCAGGAATTAAACTGGAAAGTTTTATTTTCTTTTGCCCAATGATAATATATATTTTTTAAACTTTGTATTTTATAGTAGTTTCACATGGTGTTAAAATCTTGCTATGACATGAATCTCAAGGTTATTGTTTTCTCTTATGCATGTACTCTCATCTGCTGAGAAGAAATTCTTATATTTCTGCTGCAACCTATTGCGTTTCCACCTTTTAAAAGTTTGTTTTGCACTACTTTGTTGAATACTGTAACCATTTATTTACCACATGTGTTTTTGGAAGGAATAATAAAAATAATTCTCCCTCTCAATGGTTTGAATCAAAGTCATTATTTTAACTTTTCTTAATTTTACTTTCATATTTATTCCAAAGGAGTTGTTCTAAAATTAAT
Organism: Mandrillus leucophaeus; assembly: GCF_000951045.1. Classification (NCBI taxonomy): domain Eukaryota; kingdom Metazoa; phylum Chordata; class Mammalia; order Primates; family Cercopithecidae; genus Mandrillus; species Mandrillus leucophaeus. The sequence continues at coordinate 1,561,531 of NW_012108230.1, forward strand.
ATCACCGATATTGTATTTAATATAATATTTTTGAGAATAATTTTTACAGAGATAATTAAAATGATTGTTTCCAATTTTTTTATTTTTAATTGTATATGTATGTAGTAGGTGTACATATTTATGGGACACGTGAAATGTTTTAATAAAGGCTTGCAAGGTGAAATAATCACATCAAGGAGAAGAGGGTATCCATCTCTCAAGCATTCATGCTTTTGGTTACAAACAATTCATTTACACTTAGTTATTTTAAAATGTACAATTACTGACTATAGTCACCCTGTTCTGCTATTAAATAGGAGGCCTTATACAAATTCTTTCTGATTTTTTTTTGTACCCATTAATTTTTCTTTTCTTCTTCCCAGCTCCCTACTACCTTCTCAGCCTCTGGTAACAACCCTTCTACTCTCTATGTTAATTAGTTCAATTGTTTGATTTTTAAATCCCACATATAAGTGAGAAGATGCAATGTTTGCCTTTCGTGCCTGACTTATTTCACTTAACATCATGATCTTCAGTTCCATCCCTGTTGTTGGAAGTGACAGGATCTCATTCTTTTTCAGGGTTGAATGGTAGTCCATTGTGTATATGTACCACAATTTCTTTATTCATTCATCTGTGGATGGACGCTTAGGTTGCTTCCAAATTTTAGCTATTGTAAATAGTTGCTGCAACAAACATAGGAGTGCAAATATCTCTTTGATATACTCATTTCCTTTCTTTTGGGTACATACCCAGCATTGGGATTGCTGGATCATTGGTAGCTCAATTTTTAGTTTTTTGAGAAACCTCCAAATGGTCCTCATAGTGGTTGTACTAATTTACATTCCCACCAACAGTGTACAAAGGTTCCCTTTACTGCACATATTGACCTGCATTTGTTATTGTCTTCTGGGTAAAAGCCATTTTAACTGGGGTGAGATGATAGCTCACTGTGGTTTTGAATTTGCAGTTCTCTGATAATCAGTGATTTTAAGCACCTTTTCATATAACTATTTGCAATAGGTATGTCTTCTTTAGGGTAATTGCTAAGCAAATCTTTTGCCCATTTTTGATCAGATTATT
>NW_012108230.1:1564262-1574507 GCF_000951045.1 Mandrillus leucophaeus
GTTTTTATATTCAAAGTTTATAATCTAGTAGATTGATTCAGAAAAACACCCCAAACTTATAATGAAGACCAAAGTTAATCAAAAGCTATTTTCTCCCTATTGCTTCACTAAAGTATAGTTTCTGCTTTTACTATAAAATCCCAATTCCTTATATGAGGAGATGGTGCTTAATCTCAGATTATGGTTTGAAGCAGAATGACAAAGCAATATCAATAGTTTGCTCATTTGTGTTGTGGAGTAGTATTCGATTATATGAATATATGACAAGTTGGTTATCAGCTCACCTTTTAATGGAAATTTAGATTGCTTGTTTTCATTTATTATGAATAAAGTCACTAGGAACAATCATGTAAAAAGTTTTCAACTTTTTGTAACCAGTTGATTGGGCGGGGGGGGGAAGTTGAGTTCAAATACCTCTGCCCAGTGACACAGCATGGAAACATCAATAACAAATAGAGGGAGAATGTTGACATTTCTCTAATAATAAAGTTAAATCATATTTTCATAGCAGAAGCTACAACAAATTTTATGAACCAATAGAAAAATATTTCTCTATGTCACAGAGATTTTACAAGGCAGTACATCTAAGGCTGAGTGCTTCACTTTAATGTTTGTCAATGTGCTATTTAATTTTTATCTAATTCCCAAAATATCAGGAAGAATATGAGCTATCATGCTGACAAGGATATTTTTGAAGAGTTGGGATTTGGAATGCCCTTCCCCATCCTGAAATGTTCTGTGCATCTGAAGTCTCAAGTGCTGTCTAGTACTGCTATATGGCACAGTATGTTTTTTGGAATGTATATTTCAGATAGGCTGACAAATATTACTGATAGCAGAGACCTAAAGCTTAGGATAAGATAAAGCCATGTGTGTAAGGGATAAATTTCATGAAAGGAGAGCAAAGATTTATAGCTAGCTGTTTGTAAAAATGATGCCTTAGGAAGGAAAGGAGGGGATACTTGTCAATATGGTGGACTGAACTCATGAGGGTAGATAGGTCCTAGACACTGAAAAATTCAAAAACTCCAGGAATCATGTTTTAATATGTGTGATTAGGCTCAAAAGAAATGACAACGGAATCAATTCTAAGGTACAAATAAAAAGAGGGTAAAGCAGAATTTAGATCAAAATATTTTGATTTGTTTTAAAATGATGGCCATGCCATAGACCTTCACATTTAGCTAGAGGGAGATGAAACTGAGTATCTTGCACAAAATCATTACCGAGGAAATGCTAACTGTGCTTCTAAATGAGACTCAATTTTTACCCCAATGTCTTGGATATGAAGTAAGGAAGCAGGAGGCTTATAAGGATATGACTATGCTTAAATTGCCAATAAGTTATAGAAACTACAAATCAAAAATTATTTTTTGAATGGTCTGAATTTAGACAATCCATATGGGTTACAAAACATAAATAAAATGTTTTATAGGAAAGTTTGCATATGAGGTCTTTCAAATATGACAGAAAACAACTTCCATGGTATATAATAAAGAGCTGAAAAATAACTAAAGATAATAGAGAACTGTGAAAGAGACTTCAAAATAAGCATATATAAAGTGATCACACTGAAAAATGAAGTAGAACCTGAAAGGAAAAAATACATTAAAAATGGGCATATTAAGAACTAGAAATTCTATATACATGAAAATATAGTCATTGAGTTAGACAAAATACTAACAAATAGACAAACCAAACTAGTTATGAGAATTATTTTAAGATGGAAAAAAATGAACTGGAAGTAAGGTGGAAAACCTGAAGAAAGAAAAGCAAGTTTTTGAATTGAGGCTTGGCAACAGAGATAATCACATGTAATGTTTTAGTCTATTTGTATATTCTTTTTGTGGACTGTGTAGTCAATTTAGAACAGTTCTAAAATGTTTTTCTCCTGTGATTTTATTTTCCTTAATTATTTGCACCACTTCCAAAACTGTACATTTGACAAATGTATGCATTGCTACTGTGGTCACCAAAATTGTAGGGGCATCAAGGAAAGTGAGCCTGTCTACCTTGAAATTGTTACTGTTGTCTTTAAAGAGGTATCATCATCTCTTTGAGGGTTCTCTCAAAGTGTTTGCTTTGAATGCAGTAACTCATCCCAGAGATAGAAACAGAGAATAAGAACATGTAACTCAAAACAGCATGTCCGGAGTGGCGTCAGATGAATCCTGCAATTCCAATACATTTTATAAGATGATGACTTTAGAACAGAAGAATAGGGAAAGGAATTTTGACTACAGTATCATATGAATCCCATTTTTAAAAAAGTTATAGAGTTGTATGGAAGTTTAACGATGGAATGCTCATGTAAGCATGAGTTCCTATGGATATTTTATTTTTAGCATTTGACATAAACATTGAAGAATGTATAAAATGTTGACAAAAAGAGATAAAAATAATCTTATGCAAAAAAAGAAATGCCACAAGCAATGTCACATAATCTGACTTGGAAAGAGGGAACGGTGTTCTTTACTGGATACTGAAAGAAAAAATGGGGTGTTAAACTAGAAAAGTGGGAAGTGTAATGTGGAGATACTACAAGACAGTTTGAAATAAAGAGTGAATATTAGAAGAGAAATCTAAGAAACAGATAAAAATTAAAAGTTGATCACGGAATACAGAATAAGGAAAACAGCCAATAGACCTACAGTTTGTAAAAATAAGGAGGACAAAAATTGTGATAAAGAGGAATTTAAAAACAGACTCACTGATGAATTAAAAGAGAACAGATATTCAAGGTATGAGAGGTTATTGTCAAATGCTGAGATGTTTTATTGAAAAGGAGTGAAAGTGGGAAAGGAGTTTAGTGGAATGTATTAAAGCAAAAGGACATTATTGAAATTAATCTTTGGATGCCTATTGTTGATCTTTAATAGAGTGCTTTTTGAAGTGATAGTGGAATTTTCAGTTTTTAAAGTTAAAACGGTGTGCCAATTGTCATCTAAAAATACATTCCCTGAGCCTTTTTGGGAACATGGCTGCATCTAGCTGCTGTCGAGTCTAGAAAATGTCATTCTTAATGTATTCATGCCACTGTATTTTGAGTCTTCTTATATTGCAACCTAAACTTGATTCTAACTAAAGCAGATATTAGTATCACTAGAGGGTTGGTCCTGTGAAAGAAACTGAAAATACGTGACATTAGAATAGTGCTCAGGCAGTATAGGCAGGTAAGGTTGGAAAGCTGGTGACCCTTGTTATGCCGTTATAGTTGATAAATTTTCGTCTTTGAAAAGGTAACTAAGCCACATTTTGTTAAGCAAATCAGGTGACTATTGAGCCTATATTTTCGAGGAAATAATTACAAAGATCCATAATGTTAACTATATGTTGCCTGTTTCTTGTTGCTTTATGCAAATTACTACAATAAAGAACCTCAGATGAGATCTGACTTACTTTCAAAACAAAATGAAAGGTGAAGTCCAAAAATATGGGGCTTTGCAGGGTGGCAATATCCTAATCATCTTATTTTTACTCCCCCCAAACTGAAAGACAAAAATGTCAGTCTAAAAACATGTATTGATACTTCTGATTAAGATTTCTAATTCATAAAGGTATCTAAGTTTGTAGCAAACCTCAGATTTGGAGTATTGTCTTTCACTCCCATGTATTGTGTCAGAGACCTTCAAGTTGCCTTAATCAAAATAAGTTAGAAATAGGCACAGACGAGAAAATCACAAGTCAAGCTTAGGAAGTATGTCCATAAAATACCACTGTGATTTTTTTTCCTGGCATATTAGTACTGAGGGGAAGCAAATAGGCCATGGGTCTAAAAATTTTTGAGAGAGCAATTACAAAGAAATCACAAGATTGACCTAAAAATTTTGATTGTTTATCTCTAAAACTATTCTCAGGCTCCCAGAACTGCGCCTGCAAAAAGTAGTTTGTGTAAGTATGCAGCCTCCAAGGAGAATATAGATTCATTCTTCAGATGTAGCCACAGAAGCTGATGAACACAATGATGAACCTCCCAGAAGGCAGAGACATGTGCCATGGAAGACAGAGGAGGAGATCGTTTTTCTCACAGCTCAGAATCTGAGTCTACCCAATACTCAACTTTCTACAGTCTGCCTTTATTAGTTCTTCCCAAAAAGACATCATCATTATGTGCGAACTGACTTGTTTCCCATTCTGTTTTCTCAATGAATTCTTTTTAACTACAGTAATTTTGTTTCTCTTCCAGTCTCATATATTATTTTCATTAGCAACTTCAGACCCAGGCAAGAAGGGGTGCTGCTTTGGACTGCATATTTTGTCAAACTCAATTCGATCCTTCCCCAGCCTAACCCCAGTTTTCAAGGTAAGAATTGCATAGGCCAAAGGGCAGTGATGCCTTTGTCTAGTTGAAGAATAGGCTCCACTTCTGGGCCATGCTTTGAATGTCTAATAGTCCACAGAGCCCTGCTCAAATAGACCCTAACTGGCTTCCAGGTATTTTACAGACCTTCTACCCATGTCATCCTCCTGAAAGTTGCTGGCCTTAACTTAAACCCAAGAACTGGCTAAGGGCAGCAATGTAGTCTGGCTTGCAGACTGGGGTGTCACCCGATTAATCATAAGGGAAGGAAGTGAAGAGAAGGAGAGGGTCATGGTTACAAATTCAGAGCTAGGGTTATCTTTCCTCGTGTTTTCATATATTCTAGGATGTAAAAACAAGAATCTGAGGATTCTGAATTTATCAGCATAAGTGAATAGAATGTATTATATTTAACAGTCTAATTTGGTTTATATATTTTTAATTTTATTTATTTTTTGAGAAGCTGGATTGCAGTGGCACAACCTGGGCTCAGTGTAACTTTCATCTCCCAGGTTCTAGAGATCCTCCCACCTCAGCGTCTTGAGTAGCTGGAACTACAGGAACGTGCCACCATGCCTGGCTAATTTTTTATTTTTATTTTTGTCGAGACGGGGTTTCACTATGTGGCTCAGGCTGGTCTCAAACTCCAGTACTCCAGGGATCCTCCTGCCTAGGCCTCCCAAAGTGCTGGGATTACAGGCACGAGCCACTGCACCCGGGCTGTTTGTAATTATTTAATATTGTTTGTCTTAGCCATATATCAAGTTGTTTATAAACAACATAAATTTATTTCGCACAGTTCTGTAAGTTGGAAAATCCACAATTAAAGTGTCAGCAGATTTGATGTCTGGGGAGGGCCCGCTTTCCCATAATGACACCCTCTCACTCTGTCTTCACAGGGTGAAAGGGGTTAGCTAGCTTTTTGAGGTCTTTTTGTAAGGGCACTAATCCCCTTCACAGAGGCTCTACCCTCCTCATCTCGTCACCACCCAAAGGCCCCACCTCCTAATAGCATCACATTAAGGATTAGGTTTTAATGTATGATTTTTGGAGGGACACAAACATTGTCCCGAGGGACACAAACATTTTGGAGGGACATATCATTGCATAGATATAGGATATGTAAGACTACATTTGTAGTATTTTTCTTGTCCCCATAAATATTGTCACATACCTGAATATGTCTATATAAAGTGAGGTTGGATATAGAGGACAGATTTTTTTCTATTAGTTTATAAGTTGCCAGAGTATAGGATCTGTTACAGAACCTAATAGAGAGGGATGCCCATTAACCACAGATTCTGAGATTTGTGCTGGAAGAGGTAATAGGATAGGATCTTGGGCTTTGTCCTTTGGAGGAAGAATGAGTTCACTTTGTTGGAAGCAGAGTGTACGCTGATAAATGGTTGCCATAGGACGGACTCTGGCAGCCTACCAGTTATTCCCTTCCAATCTTTTCCCCTCTCTTTCTGGGCATGTGACTACAGAGCTGTGAACGGTTTCTGTCGTCGTCACACGTATCAGCCATGTGAGGCTCTGTAGTAAGTTCTCACCGATGGAATATGAACAAAGTAATGTGTTCATTCGGTTAAGAGGAGATTCCTTCCTCTGGTCTTGCCCACTTTTCCCTTCCTGCAGACTGAAGTGTAGATATGGTAGAGGTGCAGCATCCGTCATGCTGATGAAGACAACATCCATGGGATTGATGGAGGAAGAAAATGCACTCAATAAAAATTCACAGAGAAAAGCTGCCTTACGTGCGTGAGGCAAACTTCACTCTTTAAGCGATTGTATTTTTCCCCCAGCAGTTTAGCCTTTAGTCTAAGAAAACTGCTTAGAAAAATACGGCCTTATTGTTACCTATTTAAAGTGGGCAAATGAGTTATTATGGGCAAATGAAGTTATTATGATAAGCACAAACTACTTGTCTATCTTTCATTAGAGTAGCTATGGGACAGAATGTGTAGACAGAACTCAGTTATAATGTCATTTTTTTTTCATATAACTCCTCATGCTTAAGAAGTAAGATATTAGAATTCTAGGAAGAGTCAGATTTATGTAGTCATTTGGAACCTTATGAATATCTTCTTCAACTTTCAGAAAATATTACATATATATATACACACAATAGTTTATAGAAAATTTAGTATAGTGTCTAATATAGGGTTTATAGTACATAGTATACAGATTATATAGAGTATAGAAACTATATAGCATATAGAGCATTTACAGTAATACTGTATATTACTCTTCATGTATTCATTAATTTTAATATCTATTTCAATTTACTTTTCACACATTCGCAACATTTATGTTTTCTAGAAGTATTTTAAAGTTTCCATTTTTACAATTCACAGAATAATAAAATTGCCCAGTTGTTTTAAAATTAGGTAGAAAATAGTAACTTATAAGAAACTACCTAGAAGCAAGCACATCATTAACTTTATGAATGTATAAATGAGTTTGTCATTTGCTAGAAGCCAATGAGATACATACTTGGTGTCTAATTTGTCAAGCATTACTTTTTGAAAATATTAAGCAGAGACATCTTCTGAGTCATAGACCAAGTCTCAGTCTCTCTCTATGTACATAATATATAATATACTATATATATATGTGTGTGTGTATATATATGAGTGTGTATATATATATATATCACACCCATACACACACACGCACGCACACTGTTAGGATCAGTTGGTTTATATGTTTTTAAGTCATGTATTTTTTAACTGAAATTCTGTCTAGATGTTCTATCCATTATTGAAAGTGGGGTAATCAAGTCTCCATCTATTAATGTAGAACTATCTATTCTTACCTTCAAGTTTGTCAGTACTTGCTTCATATTATTTTAGGACTATGTTGTTTTGAGAATATATGTTTATAATTACATCTTCTTAATGAATTGACACTTTTTAAAATATACACCTCCCTCTTCCTCATATACCAGTTATAAATTTACTTTGATATTACCACCGTAGCTTTCTTTTTGGTTGATATTGGTATGGAATATCTTTTTCTATCCTTTAATTTTCAATGTGAGTCTTTAGATCTAATGTGAGTCTCTTGAAGTTGTGTCGTTTTTGGAATTCACTCTATTTTGCCTTTTGATTGAAGAGTTTGATACATTTCTTTTTCAAGTAATTATTGATTTAAAAAGGACTTACTTCTGCCATTTTGCTGTTTTTTTTCTATATAACTATATATACTTTGCTCTCATTTTCTCTGTTATTACCTTTTCTGTTTGATTTTAGTTGAGTTTGCAAATAGGGCGCTACTTAATTCCCTTCCCTCATTTTTTGTGTATTATTTTGTGGATATTTTCTCTGTGCTTATTATAGGTATAATATTCAAGATCCTGTGTTTATCACAATGTACTTTGAATTAAAGTCAACATTCCCAGCATGCAAATACCCTACTCCTATGTAACTTCACTCCCTTTTATGTTGTTTCTCTTATAAGTTACACATTTCTACATTTTATGCTCAGAATTATAATGATTTTTGTATAATTATAGTTATTTTGATATGTTTCTGCTAGAAATTATTTCAGAAAGTTATAAATAAAAAATACAGTAATATTGGCTTTTATATTATACATTTCGATAATTTCAAGTATTCTAAAGTTTTGTTCTCAAACTATATTTTCTGCTTGCTCAAATCTTCTGTCTTTTAAAATGTCTATTATAATTTTAGCTCCAGAATTTATGTTTAGTTCTTTTTGGAATTTCTTTCTTACATTCTATTTTGCTTGTACATCATTTTCATGATTTCTTTTAGTTCTTTGTTTTTACTTTTATGTTTTTCTGTGAGGACAGTTATGTACCACATAATGATATTTCAGTCAATGGGAAACCAACCACATTTATGATTGTCCTCCCATAGGATTATAATATTGTATTTTGACTGTACCTTTTCTATGTTTATACATGTTTAGATACACAATACTTATCACTGTGTTACAGTTGCCTACAATATTTAGTATAGTAACATTCGGTACAAGTTTCTAGCCTAGGAGCAATAGGCTACACCATATAGTCTAGACATGTAGTACGCTATACCATCTAGCTTTGCGTGAATACAATCTGATGTTTGCACATTGACAAAATTGTCTAATAATGCATTTCTTAAGACATATTCCCACTGGTAAGCAACATATAACTGTATATTTAAAACCTTTTCTAGTAAATCCAATGTCTGGACTTCCTCAGGGACAGTTTCTGTCAATTTATTTTGTTCTGTTACATGGGCCATATTTTCCTATTTGTCAGCCTTGTGATTTTTGTAGAAACCTGGATATTTGGATATTACTATGTGGTAACTTGGAGATTCTCTCCTGTCCTCAAAGTTTATTATTTTCTGGTTGAGACTGTAGTAGACGTGTGTTTAATTACTTTCTAACGTATTTTTTCAGACTGAATAGTCTTTTCTCGTGTAATAACTGACATGTCTGTTCTTTAGCTTGTGTTCAGCTATTGTATTGGCATTTTTTCTTTTGTTTTTATTACTAGGGTCTAAAACAAACAAGCAAGCAAACAAAAAATGCCTCTCCCAATATTTGAGATTAGCTCTGTGCGATAAACACAGACGTTTAGCCAGACTTGCATTAAGTCTATTGATCGGCCTGAGATAAAAGCTTTGGGTCTTGTTGAGCATGTGTCTTGCCCTGGACATATATGTGGCTTTCTTAATTGCCTTGTATGCATGGACGCTTTTGAATGTCTTAAATTTTCAAAGAAACTCTCCCCTAGCTGTTCCTTCTCAGCCTTAGGTAGTTTATTACATGTCTAGAACATAATATTTTGTCCAGGCATTTTTGATTTATTAGATCATCTTGTAGTTTTTTGTTTGTTTGAGATGGAGTTTCACTCTTGTTGCCCAGCCTGGAGTGCAATGGTGCCATCTTGGCTTACCACAACCTCCGCCTCCGCCTCCCAGGTTCATGTGATCCTCCTGCCTCATCCTCCCAAGTAGCTGGGATTACAGGCATGCACCACCACACCTGGCTAATTTTGTGTTTTTAGTAGAGACGCGGTTTCTCCATGTTGGTCAGACTGATCTCAAACTCCCGACCTCAGGTGATCCGCCCACCTCGGCCTCCCAAAGTGCTGGGATTACAGGAGTGAGCCACCATGCATGGCCCATCTTGTGGTTATTTTGAATGATGCTCATTCTTTTTCCAGCCTGAATTCTTAATTAAGTGAAAGATTGCTGAGCACCTTGTCTCCATCCTTCAAGTAGTCTTCAAAGAGTTTATAGCAGGCATGCACAATAATTTGCAAATGAGGTTTGTTCTTCTCTCTTCAGTCCCAGGACCCGAGGTCCTACATTGGGAGCATAAGGTACCTTCAAGACTGTTACCATGCTGTGAAGGGGGTGGAACAAGGGAAAGCAAAAATATCACAAATATTTTTATTTTTTATATCAGCTATCTTTTTCTTGAGTCAGCATTTGCTTTGTTGCTTTGTTGCAGCATTTCTTGCTGTAAACCTGGAACTATTTTTTAGAAATTCTAATGAAGTTGTATCTGACTGGTTATGCTTATTTTTCAATGTTTTTGTGGAGAGATGATAGTTAAATCTGGCCATTCCATTTTGCTGAGGTCATCCTATCTCTAAATATGCCTCCCTAATCCTATTACAGGAGATTGCAAGAGGACAACTTGGCTCTAAAATCGATGCATGAACATGCCATTGGAATTGACCTCGCCAAAAGATGCCTCCCTAAATCCACAAGAACCTCCTTGTTTGAACACAGGTAGGCACTTAGAATTTTGTGATATATTTTTGACCCACAGGTTATTTAGAAGTGTTTTGTTTAATTTGAATATATTTGTGAATTTCCAGGGGTCTTTTTTTGTTGATGATTCTGATTTTATTCCATTTTGTTTGGAGTACATTCCTGATTGATCTCTACTGCTTTACATTTACTCATTCTGTTTAAGGC
>NW_012108230.1:1574557-1583826 GCF_000951045.1 Mandrillus leucophaeus
GATTGCTGAGCACCTTGTCTCCATCCTTCAAGTAGTCTTCAAAGAGTTTATAGCAGGCATGCACAATAATTTGCAAATGAGGTTTGTTCTTCTCTCTTCAGTCCCAGGACCCGAGGTCCTACATTGGGAGCATAAGGTACCTTCAAGACTGTTACCATGCTGTGAAGGGGGTGGAACAAGGGAAAGCAAAAATATCACAAATATTTTTATTTTTTATATCAGCTATCTTTTTCTTGAGTCAGCATTTGCTTTGTTGCAGCATTTCTTGCTGTAAACCTGGAACTATTTTTTAGAAATTCTAATGAAGTTGTATCTGACTGGTTATGCTTATTTTTCAATGTTTTTGTGGAGAGATGATAGTTAAATCTGGCCATTTCATTTTGCTGAGGTCATCCTATCTCTAAATATGCCTCCCTAATCCTATTACAGGAGATTGCAAGAGGACAACTTGGCTCTAAAATCGATGCATGAACATGCCATTGGAATTGACCTCGCCAAAAGATGCCTCCCTAAATCCACAAGAACCTCCTTGTTTGAACACAGGTAGGCACTTAGAATTTTGTGATATATTTTTGACCCACAGGTTATTTAGAAGTGTTTTGTTTAATTTGAATATATTTGTGAATTTCCAGGGGTCTTTTTTTGTTGATGATTCTGATTTTATTCCATTTTGTTTGGAGTACATTCCTGATTGATCTCTACTGCTTTACATTTACTCATTCTGTTTAAGGCCTGGCATTTGATCTCTTCTGGAAAATGTACCATGAGCACTTGGGAAGAATGTGTACTCGTTGTTGAGTCAAGTGTTCAATGCATATTTATTAGGTCTTGTTGATTGTTAACTTTACTACTGCCTTGTTAGTCTTCTTCATAGTTGCTCTAACCGTTATTAAACGAAGGACATTGAAGGCTCCAATTATTGTGGAAATGTCTTTTCTCCCCTGAGTTCTGTCAGTTTTGCTTAGTGTACTGTTATCGCTTTTTAGGTACATATATATTCATAATTCTAATGTGTTTCTAATGAGTTGATTATTGTATGATTATCAAATATCCCTCTTTTGGTAACTGTTTTGGTGTTACTTTATTTGATATTGGTATAGCCACCAGATTTCTTGTGTTGCCAACAAGAAATATTATATTCCATTATTTTACTTTTGATTTTTTGTATGTTTAAATCTAAAATATGTTTTGTATAGAAAACATGTAGTTGGAACTGTTTAAAAATTTAATTTGACAATTTCAGCCTTTTGGTTGGATTTTTAATTTGTTCACATTTAATATCATTGCTGATAAGGTTTGGGATACTGACATATGCAATTTTGCTGTTTGTTTTTTTGTATGTCTCATGTTATCTTTTTTACTGCTTTTGCATTGAGCATACATTTTCTATTGTAATGTTTAAATTTATTTAATACCTTACTCTTTTTTTAAAAACCATTTTCTTAGTGATTTCTCTAGGGTTTACTCTTTACAGATTAACAGAATCTACTTTATATTAATACTAACATAATCATCATGAGATATAGAAATGTTATTTCAGTATAGCTCTATACCTTCTTCCATTTTTGTGCTATTATTGTTTTATACATTACATTTATGTATGTAAAAAACCCAAATCTGCATTTTATTATTATTGCTGTACATGCATTCATCTTTTAAAGAAGCTGAATAAAAAAGGAGAATATATACTTTAAAATTTTCATATTAACTATTTTATCATTTCTGATTCTATTCATTAGCTTCTGTAGATTTAAGTTGATGCTATTGATTCAAGTTACAGTCTAGTACAATTTTGTTACACCCCATTTAAGTTTTCTCCTACCCGCCTCTTTTATTCTATTATCTATTTTTAAATGCTGTAAGTCCAATGATACAATTTCATGCGTATTATTTTATACACTTGCTTTTAAAATCACTTATTAAGATAAAGGACAGGAAATATGTATATATATTTCACATATACAGAATATATATTTCACATATACAGAATATATATTTCACATATACAGTATATATTTCACATATACAGTATATATTTCACATATATACAGTATATTTCACATATATACAGAATACATATTTCATATATACAGAATACGTATTTCATATATATACAGAATATGTATTTCATATATACACTATATATAAGATATATACACAGTATATATAATATATACAGTATATATACTGTATTTTATAATTACATAAATACTTCAATCAGTTCTCTTTGTTTTTCTGTTTTTTGTTTTTAGATTTGGATTATCATACAAGGTTACTTGCTTTCAACCTGAATAGCTTACTGTTATACATTGTAAAGCAATTTTCCAAGTAACACATTTGCTCAGTTGTATTTGGGTAATGATTTTACCATTGTTTTTAATAGATACATTTGCTGGAAAACAGTTCTTGGTTGACAGCGTTTATGATTTCATAGCCTGTCTGCATTCTGGCTTCTTTATTTTTTTTTTTTTAATGAGTTATCAACTGTTAGTGGAATCCCCTCAAAGGTAACAAGTCATTCGTTTTTTTCCAACTCCTTTAAAGATAGACCTCTTTGTCTTTTAATAAACTTTTATAATATATCTGTGTGTGAGTATCTTTGGATTTATCCTGCTTAGAGTTTATGGAGCTTCCTGGGTGTATAGATTTTTTTTTCATCAAATTTCAAATGATTTCTGTCATTTAAAATTATTTTCTTTTGTTAGTTTCTCTTTTAGGTACTCACACTAGTACACTAGTGTCTTTAATGTTGTCCTACGTTTCCCTAAGCTCTGTTTATTTTTGTTAATTAATGAATCTTAATTTGCTCATTATTTCTCCTGGTTTTTATTACATAATTTCTATACATCTTGAAGTTTTTTAAAATTATTATTATTTTTTTACCAGCTGAAATCTTCTCTTAAGACACTCTAGTAAATTTTTAACTTGAATTGTATGTTTTCATTTCCAGATTTCAATTTGATTTTTAAAAAGTAATTTATATCTTTCTTAATAGTCTGTTTGTGACATTGTCATTTTACTTCTGTAAGCATGAATTCTTCTAGTTTTTACAAATATTTTTAATAGTCCATTAATGTCTTTGTCTATTAAGTTTCATATGTTGGCTTTCTCAGGAGTCACTTCTAATTTTTTTTCCTGTCCATGTGATAAATATTGCTGTTTACTTGCAAAGCTTATACCACTTGCTTAAAACTTGACATTATAAGTAATATATTCTAGACATTATGGATGCTCACCATCACTCCTTTGCCAGGTCTAGCTTTTGTCGTGGTTTACTTATGTGGTTGTTTAGTGGATGAGATGGACTAATTTTAATGTCCATGGGAACAGTAGCTATAATATCTCATATTTTTCTAATATTAGTAAATATTGTGGTTTTTTTGGTCTTAGTCTGACTACTGGTTGATTGATGCTATTGATCATTTCAATAAACCAGCTTTTGGTTGTGTTGATTTTCTTTATTGTTTTTCAATTTTTGATTTCATTGATTTTTGCTTTTTGTTATTTTTTACTACTTCTTGTTTGCATTTTAAATTGGTATTTTCAGTGCCCTAATTTAGATTACCAAGTTTTACAAGTTTTTAATCTTGTAATTATGGAGTTAATATGACACACTGCCTTCTAAGCACCGATTTTTGTTGCATCACACAAACTTTAATGAGTTGTATTTTTATTTACATTTACTTCAAAAGTTTTAATTAAAAAATATTTTTTACCCATTTGTTACTTATAATTGAGTAGATTAATCTACAAATATATGTGGGTTTTCCACCTATACTTCTCTTATTGATTTTCAATTTAATACCACTGTGTAATAACGTATTTTGAACGATTTTTTTTCTTTCAATTTTTAAAATAAAATTTATGGCCCAGAATGTGGTCTAATTTGGTGGATGTTTTATGTGAGTTTGAGTAAAATGTGTATTTATTTGTTTTTTGTTGGATGGAAGTTTCCATAAATGTCATATACATTAGATGGATTTATAATGGCATTTATGTCAACTTCATCCTTCTTACAGCTATTTTGAAAACTACAACTGTAATAGTGGATTTGTTTACTTATGTCTTACCTTCTCTTAATTATGTGTTGTGTATTTTACCACTGTAGCTAGGTGTATACACATTTAGAATTATATCTTCTTGGAGAATTGACACTTTTATTATTATGTTGCAACTCTGTTTATCTCTAATTGTCCTGCTCTAAAGTCTGCTATTTCAAAATTAATGTAATGACTCCAGCTTCGTTTGTTCAGTTTTAGCATGGTAAATGTTTCTTCATTTATTTCAAAACTATCTGACCCTTCATATTAAAAAGTATTTTTACAAATAGACATATTATTAGGTAATTTTTTATTCATTATAATAATCTCTATTCAGTTGCTGCATTTAGACTGTTCACATTTAAAGTTATAAATTATGTAGATGGATTAATAACAGTCATATTTATTATACTTTCTATACCTTTTCAGAGGCATATAGTTATGAATTCTTTGATTTTATTTGTGTGTTTTGTATAGCTTCGTTTTACTTTTTCCTTTAGTATATCAGCTACACATTTTAAAAAACATTTATGTTGGTTTGCTCTAGTGTTTACAATTTTTTTAATGAATCTAATTCAAGTCTTAAGTAACACTACTTGTCTTTGTATGTAGTTTATGTGTCTTATAATGGAGAGTTCCAAGTTCCTTCCTCCTGTCTCCCATGATATTGCACTCATCCATGTTTTATCCATGTGCTGTCATCACATGGATGATCACACATTTCAACTTAATACTTTTAAAAACAGTTATTAAGATCAATAAGAATAAGAAAAAATATTTTCCTTCATCTTCATTTATTTCTTCTCTATTTTTCTTCATATGAAACCTTTTTTTTCTGACTTACATCATTTCCTCATGCCTCATGTCTGTGGACATATTTTACAAATCAAATTTGCTAGAAAATTCCTTCCGTGTTTGCTTGTCTAAGAAATCATTGATTTCTTTTTCACTTTTGAAAGTTAGTTTAGCTGGACGTAGAATTTTGAATTCTATTTTTCTTTTTGCTTTCTCCTATTTTTCTCTTCTTTTTCTTTCAACTCTACATGTTTGCTCAGCTTTCTGCTGGCTTGTATTGTTTCTGACAAAACATCAGCACTAAAGCTTATCTTTATCCCTTTAAAGGTAAAGTATTCTCACCTTGTGCTAGTATCTTTCAAAATTTTATTTTTGTATTTTTTTCTGAAGTTTGAATATGCTATGAATAGGAATAGTATTTTTTGATACATATTCTGCTTTGATTTCACTCTGCTTCCTGGAACTGTGGTTTGGTGTCTGTCATCAATTTTGAAGAGGAGTTCTCACCCATGAGCGTTTTGCATATTTTTTTCTGCTTTGTTCTGTCTTCTCATTCTGGTGTTCACATTTGACATTATACACTTTTTAAAGGTTTGTTTCAGTTTGACACATAGAATTGTGCATATTTATGGGTACAATGTGATGTTTTGATATATGCTTATATCGTGTATTAATCAAATGAAGGTGAATAGAAAATTAAGTACTTTCTTTGTGGTGAGAACATTCTGAATGCTCTCTTCTGTTTTGAAATACATGATACTTTGTTGTTTGTAGTCATCATACTGTCCAATAAACACCAAAACATATTCCTCATATTTAACTGTAACTTTGTACCTCTTGACCATCTTTCCTCCTCTATCATCTCCCCTCCCCTCTCCAGCCTCGTAACCATTATTCTGCTTCCTACTTCTATGATATCGACTTTTTAAACTCCCATGTATGAATAAGAACATGCAGTGTTGGTCTTTATGTGCTTGGCATTTTTTGTTTGACATAATGTCTTTCTGGTTCATTCATGTTATTGCAAAGGATGGTGTTTCCATCTTATTAAAGGCTGAATAGTATCCATTGTGTATATATACCATTTTTCCTTTATTAAGTTGTTGATGGACACTGTAGTACATGTCCTGGCTACTTAAGTACAACTGAAATAAACATGGGAGTGCAGAAATCTCTTTTTATTTCATTTGAATATATACATTTTGACATTTTCCCATAGTTCTTGGGTATTTTGTTCCTTTTCTTTTCATTCATTCTTTTTCTTCGCACTTTATTTTGGGAAGTTTCTTTTGGCCTGTACTCAAATTCAGTGATTCTTTTCATAGTCATGTATAGTCTATTGAGTCCAAAAACATATTCTATATATAGATTACATTATTTTTGAATTTCTAGACTTTCTTTTGATCCTTTCCTAGGTTTTTAAAAAATCATTTTGCTAACATTGCCCATTTTCTTGCCTCTTATCAACAACTTTGGGACAAAGCTTATATAGTCTTTCTCTCTGGAGAGAAGGCCTTTGTTTTGCATATAACTCTGGTAGTACATCACAGACTTTATTCATTTTCCCCTGTCAGAGCCACGAGATCTTTCTCAAGTGTTTCCTGTGAGAATCTCCTAGGAGTTCTGGCTGTAAAGCCCATAAAAATGTATTGGACCACTAAAAATATTTCCTCAATTATTTTCTCACTCTCACCCAGTTCACAATCATCCTTCGGCGATTTGTTATAATTACTATTTAAGTGTGCATGCAAGTTTTTGCTATTGTTTGTTGGTGTTTTGTAATGCTCATGCTTTCTTAAATAATAGGAAAAAGGATATAATATATATGTTAGGACTTTTATATAATGTGTCCTAACAGTTTTTCTTTGCAGTGGTTTCTACCCCAGGTAAATAGATCTTGGCTGTAATCACCTGGATCAATCTGTCTCTCTAGATATTTAGAGGTAGTGATTTTCTTTTCCACCTCAATTTGCTTTTCCAAGTCAATTATCTGATAGGTCCAAGAAAATTTATTGATTTTCCTTTTGTCCAGTCTTTGATTATTGTAAGGATGTAAGCGATGACTTCTGAGCTCTTTTCATGTCTGAGCTGAAATTGGAAGTTTCCTAAAGGGGCCAGAAGATGTTCAATTTGTCTGAGTTTTAATAATTATTGTCTGTCTATGAACTTGATTGTCCATGTTTTCAGGCCAGTGTTCACAGTACATAAAAATGATTTTGATAAATTGCTTCTATTTTACTGGTTGGTTGGTTGGTTGATTTATTTATTTTCTGAAATGGCCTTGGTTTGTCTACGTATACCCCTTCACTTGATCATTAATCACACAGAAGAGTTCTTTGGTTCTGTCTTGATTTTGGTTTGTGCAACCATAATGGAAGACTATAACTATAGTTTGAATGTCTTTAGTTCCATAGGTTATAAATTCTAATTATATGATGTTTTCTCCACCAATTCCTTTCTACAGGAAACATATGAAACATTAAGGCATATGTACAAGAAACCCACAAAAGAAAAAAACCAAATTATACTGTCTATTTAATATAATGACATATTTCCTTTACTATAATCATATTTATATTGTATTTTAGCTCTTCATAATTTTTCTTTCACATAAATCCTTTCATTAATTACATTTTTTCTGTTGTTTTTCACCTTCTAACTTGAAAGCAGAACATAATAAAGAGATCAATAAAGTCTACATATTATTATCAACTTTAAGCATTGAAAATTAAGTTGAAATGAAATAAAAATAATCTTTAAAGCAAATAGAAACACAGGTTTTCTTAAATGTGATATTAACATCATTATTTAAATAAGGTTATTACCATAATCTGAAATTGCAATGAAATTGTCTACTGATGAGAAAAGTGTTTTTAAATTATATTTAAATATTTGGAAATGGGCTATCATAACAGTACATTCACTAGGAAGTCTTCCTAAACAACTATAAACATCATAATTTTAATAACAATAAAAATATTTTGATTGTACCATACACCATGCTTTATGCCTGCTTATATAACCACTAATTCTCAGACTAACCTAAGAAGATATAAAGTATTAGTCCAGCTAAAATTTATCATGCAATATTTTAAATATTCAAAAAGAATGCATTAAATATTAATACACTGATATCCAAATTTTAGTATTACACTAAATACGTGCATTTGAAGTTATTGTTTACCTTGACTGATAACATCCCTCTTCACCTCTAATGTAACCACTATCCTGGATTTCCTTTAAATCATTACTGTAACTTTAAAAAATTTATATCTACTGCCTAAGCATGTTTTACACTTTTTACTTTCTACACATTTCATCTCTGTGTCCTCTTCCACGTGCTTTTTCAATTCAGTATTTATTTAGTTGAACAGTGATTGATACTTTGTGATATGTAGCTTCAGTTTATTCAGTTTTATTGTGGATTACTATTTTATAATATTTATTTACAGAAATATTTAAATATTAGGCTGTTTTCCCAAATATTCTTTTTGGAAATAGGGATTTACTCTTGTTTTGGGTGAGATTATTCTCTTAAATGTATACACAAATGTGGACTTTTTTGTTTTTTTCTTTTGATTTTTGAATCTTATGAATTTTATGACTATTAATCTAGTTTATGTGTTAAAAGTACTTTCTTGCAGATTAGGACATCTTTTTAGGAGGAAAAATTTTAAATGTTGATGTATTCTAATTTATCATTTATTCCTTGATTTGTGTTGATTTTAAATACATTTTTTACAACCTTCAAAGCATAAACATAACACCTTACTGCTCTAAAAATTTATACAGATTTTCAAGTATGTCTTTAATTCATCTTGAATTCATTTTTATATATTGCTTAAGATTGTGATATATTTTGATCTATATTATTGACTTTCATTAGTGTTATTTGCGGAATTGACCAACCTTTACCTTGTCGTATGGAAAGATTGAGTCTGGTTCTCCACCACCCTATTACTTGATTTGTCAATCTTTATGCTAATAGTAGAGAAATTTAATAATTAAAATTTTATGGTCATGGTATATCTACTTATGTTTATGCTTTCCTTTCTAATATTATATACATTTTTTGTTTTCATCCTTTTTATATGTATTTAATTATTTTAAAATTCTCAAAAAAGTTATACTTGTCACATACAATAAGACATTTTGATATATATATGTATGCATATATAATGTATGTGTGTGTGTATATATATACATACATACATACATACATTGTGGAAGGACCAAATCAAACTAATTTTCACAGGCCGGGCATTACCTCAAATACTTATTATGTTTTTGTGATGAGAACATTTAACATTAACTCTGTTAGTTATTTTTGAGTACACGATTCATTGTTATTAACTATAGTTTCCATGTTATACAATAGCTCTCTTAAACTTATTATTTTTGCCTAAGTGAAAATTTGTATTTTTTGACCATCAC
>NW_012108230.1:1585021-1589493 GCF_000951045.1 Mandrillus leucophaeus
ATTACATTTCAGTGTTTTTATATTTTCTCTTCAGTCATATATACTACGTGCTTATTACATGTTTCGTCTATCATTTTGAAGTTGTGTACTTTATTTCTCTTTTCTAAGTAGCTATTAAAATTATATATATTTCACTAAAATTTGAAGTAAAGTTATCCAACTTCTTTTCAAATAATGCAATGTCCTCAACATACTATATTTAAATATTTCTTTTCCTATCACTCAATAATAAAAATTTATTATCCACTACTCTTATTTTATCTAAAAGTCATCAATACAGGGAGGACATTTAAGTTTTCGTGTCAACAATTGTTTAGATTTACCTACACATTTACAGATTTTATCTTCACTGATTATGCTTTTCAGTCTTAATTATAAGACGGTTTTCTCTCTTTCTGAATTTAACATAAAAAATACCACAAAACATGAATGGATGCCACAGACACCATGTTTTTTTTTTGTTTGTTTGTTTTAGAAAATCCTCTCATTGTAGTATCATTCTGAAGTGATAATTTTTGATTACTTCTCCAATTATTGATCCTGCTTAATTTTACCAACCAAATCTATACAATTTAACCTACAATTTTAGCAATGTTGAACTGTTGTTTTGGTGGTCCTAATCAGTCTTCATAAAGTAATTTTAGTTGTTTATAATGTATTTCCTTTTGATGAATTTATCTCAATTTGTCTCAGTACTTTACTTCAAACTACTATTGATTGTACCTGGAAGTTATCTGAAGACTTGAACTCCAATTTAGATGTTAACTCTCTGAGAGTCAATTCATTCACTACTAACAATAAAATCCCCACTTTGTAAAATCAAATTACTTTCGTGAACTTATACAAAGGGTATAATAGCTCAACGTATTACATTTGTCCACAATCCCATGCTCCACCTTTGTACTCAGTAATTTACAAGGCCTGATTTTATTATTTAATTTGTAAGCCTAAGCTTTGGGCAATTTTACAGATGTCCAAGATGTTTATTGGCAGGTGTTTTACTGTTTAGAATATTATTTGTCATGAGAATTGATAACTGTTAAACACTCAGAAGTTTTGATACTTAGTCAAAACACACATGTTGACTGTCTTTGGGATAGAAATGCTCACTGATGTTAAAGCACACATTACAGTGAAGATGGTAGATGAATGCTTCACATATTGTATACTCAAGTGTAATGAAATATGGTAAAGACCCATGCAGGCCTAATTATGATGTTCTGATAAAAGTGTGGGTGCTTCCAGGGGAGACTACCCTGATAGAGTCAATTATAAGGAATCAGTATTTTAAATGTTATAATTGATTCCGTGGCTGTTGGTAGCTAGAAATTGATAAGAGACCATCTGCAGTGCACTTTTACAGTTTCTTCTATTTCTTGTTTCAAGAAATAGATATGATTCTGTGTTGTAACAGCTTGCTATCTATACGATCCCTGATTGCATGATAGCTTCTTATGCAAAAATATGAATTCCCAACCTTGCTATTTTTTTGATCGAGAAACTGGTTATGTGGGGGTGGTGGGGGGAGCAACTTTTGAATTTTCTATTTTCTCCTTCCATTTACCTATGCTTGGTCAAAGAAATTAGAACAACTTTACTCCCAGGTTTTATCTTAGTATAAGGCTTACAGTTATTGAGAAAAGCACAGTTTCGTTAGAGAATGGAAAAACAAAAAGAAACCCCATACTTTGAATCTAAAGTGTGAATCAGTAATAAGCACAGTGAAGTATTGGGAGAGAGGGAATAAGCAGGAAATGTGAGACATTGACTGAGGAAAAGGACACTAAAAAAAGGGTCTGGAGCCCTGGGTGGCAGCTTTATGCAACGCAAAATTGTGCCAGCCCTTAATTCAGCATCTAGGGAGCTAACAAAACCTTCTGAAATGTGTTTTAAGGCCCATATATTCCAAGAGCAGCATATAAAGAGGCTATGAGATAAAACTTCATGATTGTAGCTTTACAGTACACAAGCTAATGCGGGAGACTGTGTGCCTTTAGCTTCTCTAGCGCCTACTTCATCTTTCCTCCTGCTCACTCTTCTTCTTGTCTTTCTCCTCTTCTCATTTTTTTCTTCTTCTCTTGTTTCTTTCCTTTCTTCTTCTTTAATGAATATAATCACAAAGATAGGCATCTGGAAGGACCCTGAAAAACATTGTCCTTACTATACTTAATGACTTGAGTTTTACACTTGAAGTCTCAGATCTAAAACTAGCATTTTTTGTGCAAAGAAATATTAGGTGAATCAACTTTCTCACATAAACAATAATTAACTTTCAGATTAGAGAGAACCAAATTCTATACCTGACAAGCTCATAAAGCATTAAAGCCTTAAAGAGGAGAATTTTAATCTGGCATAAGAAATACATCTAATTTTTAACAATTTTTATATCTTGAAAATGGTCTGTTGCTTCAGGTAATTCAACATAATTCAAATGGAAATGCTTCCAAGAAAAGTAAATATAACTTATTTTATCAAGCGCCAATTTTGTATCTAATGAGAAGCAAAACTGAAGGCACAGTTTTAAATTTGTATTTTAAGATTGTTGGCCCAGAAAAAAAAAGGAACCTTTTCTCTCTTTATTTTAAATTAGACTCATTCACCTACAACTAGGAGTTCACTTTAAGTAGATTGTAATAAAACAGGATTCTAAGATTAAATTATATTATTAAATTAAGCACCTACTCTTTTACAAGAACTATTCTAGACCTGGGAATTTCAAAAGGAATAAGGCTGAAGCTTTTTTTTTCTTTATTGTAGTTTCTAATCCAGCTGTAATGAAGACAGACAACAGTCAAATTAACAAGTAAGTACGAGAATTTCAGGTTAATGTGCGTTGTTTAAAAACTGAAATTGAATGAGAGGGAGGAACTGAAGACAAAAGTCTGGGTTTGGTTGGGGAGAAGCATGACATGTTCTATTTGAGCCTTTCAATTGCCTAGATAATAAATAGGTGGAGGTAAGTATATCTGATTATCAGTCAAGAGCAACGCAAGAGAAAGTGAGTGAGTTCAAAGGAGGGTAAAGCAATTAGGAAATGCTTGGCTTAAGGAATTTTCCATTGCTAGAAGGCAAGCTGAGTGCCTGTGGTTTCCTCTCTTAAGATGAATTTAAAGAGGACTGGTGGTCATGATATTTCAACTGCAGAGATGCACTCAGGAAAAACACAGACGAGTTATCTGTTTTGTTTTGTTGATAAGAAGAAAAATTTCCTTGTGTTTGCAACTTTTTCTTGTAATGGTGGACTTGTTATTCTAAACAAGAGGCATGAAAGATGATGCATGGTGATAATAAGATAAAAAGTAGCTGAACACAGGATTTTAAGTCTTGGTGAGTTCAAATAAATATTGCATTCCTGGTATCCAGTCACTTGTCTGAAATCCTTGGAACCAAATATGTTTCATAATTCAGCATGTTTTAGGCTTAAATAATTAAGTTTTTAATGTAACACCTCCAAGAAGCATTGGAGAAAACCTGCTAATCAAATATGATTCTTTTTCTGCTCTGAACAAATGCATAGTCACATCAAATAAGAAAAATAATGACCATAAAAACGTGATGAATGAAGTCAATCATGTAAGGTTTTACCACAAAGTGTGTTTTAGCACCAAATTTATGAAAGCACCATTTTCTTTTAAAACTTTTAGTGTCTTGGAATTATAGATTAGAGATTTTGAAAGTGTTACCACTTAAGTGAACAAGAAATATAGGAGGGGGTTTCAAATCACAGGATACTTGAATTAGGTATTTCAGAAATTATGCTATTATATTGACAGATTGAAAAGTATGGCTATGAGATTGAGGGAAAAAGGTGGAAAATAAATTATAATTTAGTTGGTGGGCTACACAAATTTGCAGACCAGAATTATGGGCAACTTTTCCATATGGATATGGATCCCATGGAGGAAAAGGGGTAGAAAGAAAGAGTGTGAACCAGGACTCAAGAACCTCATAAGTAGAAAAGTGCCTTGGATGTTTGTAGATGACAACAATGAAGGGAAAATATGTCTATTTTTGGTCAAATATTCTTTTCTTCAAACTCTTTGGAATTATAAAGTTTATTCTTATATTGGATTTTAGTCCTTAGAAAAATGACTCACTTTCCCATCACACAGTTGAAACATGGAAAAGAAAATAGACTCAGGAAATTACATAAGTCTGTTAAATAATTCCAACAAGAAGTCTGTTAACCACCCCGTCCTTCCCATTCTTGAGCAAACAAAATATCACGAGCTTCAAGTACGAGAAATCAAACTTTGGACTTAGAGCCGGAAGGTTGTACCATGCACGCTCTCCTCGAGTAATGACAGTTTATTTCTCCTCTTTCTTTTCCTTTAATAAAAAACAAAACACAATGAAACAAAACTCCAATGGAAACTTGTATTATTCAGGTAACATGTGTATTGCCTTTCACCAAATTATGCATTGAGATGTATGTACATTGAGATAACAGAAAATATCATATCATCAAATCA
>NW_012108230.1:1590197-1592846 GCF_000951045.1 Mandrillus leucophaeus
AAAAAAATGTACTTCAAACCCCAATGTCCATCTGGATTTGAAACAAAACAGGGTTCAGGAGTTATTGCCATAATCTTTTTATTAATAGCTGTGTTCCTTCTAAGACCTTTTAATTGTGTATTTGTAGCTCTTTTTTTTGTTTATTCATAGTCATTTGAATATTTGTAAGATTATAATAGGGCATGCAGTGTTTTAAAAGCCAAATATATTTTTCTAGCCAGTAAGTCTTCGTAAGTATTACATTAATTAGAGGCTTTAAATAAGCTTCCAGAAATATTCACTCATTCTATGATTCATGGTGTACAAGAGTCTGAATTACATTTAATTTTGACAATAAAATTATAACCTTTTGTTATAATACATACATGTAGCAGAATGTAAAGCAATGTTTTACATACCATACATCAATTAAAATTACAGTACCATTCTTCAGTTCTTTGCAGCAGATGTGACCTTTGACCATGTACTGCATATTCCCAGTCACGGGTCCTTTGACCAGATGACACTGACCAGTAAGTTTAGGTTGTACTGGTTTGTGAATGTAAGCATATTTCAGATATCTTCTACAGGATTCTATAGATATTGATTTCCAGGTGTCATGTTGCTCACTATTCATCCACTCCTATAACAACAACTTGATGGTGTTTTTTTGTTTTTGTTTTTGTTTTCCCTCTATCCACTGCCAGCCAGTTGCTACAAGAAGTCAAATTCCCTTTTTAATTAAGTTAGTCAATTCTATATTATATATAAAGATTACATTTTTCAGAGATATTCTGCCCTGAGACTTACATTACTGTATTTCCATTAATGATCATCAACTTCTGTACCTCTAGCAATCCTACCTTTTAAATATATTTATTACATACTATTTAGAATGTCAATAGTTCTTTCTGTGTGATAGTTTAAGAATGCTATTGCCATTGCCAGTGGTATCATTCAAAATGGAAAAAGGTTCAGGACTATCACCACCAAATTGGAAGTGCTTTCATGCATAAATAGAGAATTGTGCAGCAAAATTCAATCTTGTCTACAAAAACAATGGGTTGGATTGGAGTGAAGATGTTCCTCAAAAATTTAATAGATCACCAAAAAAGATAATTATTTATTAATAGAAGTGTTGTTTCAATATCTCTCTTAATTGGTAATTATCCAATTAATCTATGCACTTACAGCCTATAAACCATGAACTTGATGGTAGCTGTAGTTGTGTGCTGGTCAGTTGAGACAGTGGCGTGCCATGGTGGGAGGGTGCCATTTTTAATCTGAATTATCCAGATGGAATTTTTAGTTGTACCGATCTGGAAACAATCTGATATTTAGCACTATTTGCAACAAACACTTATGCCTGCCAAAATTTCATGGATCCTGGTAGAAGATATAAGATTCCTTGGTCAGAGACAGAAGGAAATATTCTTACTCCCAGTGAGGGCGAAAACCTGAGTATCAGGGGTTGTATAGAATGATGGAAGGAGAGCCAGCAGACACATGCCAATGCAGAGGGGATTTTCATATAAAAGGAATTGTGATTTTGGGCAATCTAAATATTTTGTGTACAAACATTTCTGCTCTTTATTCCAAAGGGATATATGATCTCTTATCTTCCAAGCTGTAAGCAAATGTTTTCGTTGTTCCTGAAAGAGACACTATCTTCCAAGGCAGTTCCCTACATCCCTACACAAACATTCTTAAAAAGATTTCTCAGAACAAAATGCAGCTGGTGCCTTAGTTGCAAAATAGCAGACGCAAGAGAGGCCCACTGAAAATTTATCCCCAAAATATCCACTTTTTCTTTCTATACTGTCTTTACTTCGAGAGAATTTTTTGAGGTTGCCATTTTATTGTCCATTCTAATTTTTGTCACAGAGATGGAACCAAATACATTTAGTTTGTTCAATACAGCATTTAAAGTCCATTTGCATGACATCCATTGTAGGGATTACTTCCCATAAAATACACAGTATAAATATAGTAATCCCGATAGAAACCCCACCAATTAACCAAGAGTGGCCCTTAGAGAGATCTTTAAAGTCATCTTGGGATTACAGGATGAAAAGATGATGTTTCCTGAAATAATTCAATTTCTCTTATGATCATTATGAAATCATAGTTCATAATGTTTTAGGAAAGGAAACACTTTAATTTATGTCTTCCATATAGAAGGTACAATTCTATGATCACACATTGTGTTTCTGAAAAGAAAGTGAAATTTAAGATTATGGAAGCCTTTCAGGTGGAAACTGTGTAAGTTGAGGACACAGTGTGATACTGTTTCCAACTTAGCCTCTCAGCCAGCCAATCAATGACTCTTAATTCAGGCACTCCTACCAGTTAAATGGGTGGCTTTTTGTTTCTACTGACAAAGAAACATAAGGTTCAGACCACGTAGTAAGGGTGGCGGGAAGGTTTCTGATTGCCCCTATATTTGGCCCCAATGACAGTAAAGTAACCTGCTTGTGTATGTGGGAGTTGCTTTTGCCAGATTTTTCTCTTAGAGGGTTTTGAATATACCACTGCTACTTCCCAAGTAAACTTCATTGAGTTGCCCTCTCCTGATTAATACCTCTCTAACATTGCACATAACATGATCAGTATTTCTACTCTTAAAAGTTTCTGATGACATTGCCTTATTGATGAGAGTATTTTTGGCCA
>NW_012108230.1:1594051-1596466 GCF_000951045.1 Mandrillus leucophaeus
TTAATTGGTAATTATCCAATTAATCTATGCACTTACAGCCTATAAACCATGAACTTGATGGTAGCTGTAGTTGTGTGCTGGTCAGTTGAGACAGTGGCGTGCCATGGTGGGAGGGTGCCATTTTTAATCTGAATTATCCAGATGGAATTTTTAGTTGTACCGATCTGGAAACAATCTGATATTTAGCACTATTTGCAACAAACACTTATGCCTGCCAAAATTTCATGGATCCTGGTAGAAGATATAAGATTCCTTGGTCAGAGACAGAAGGAAATATTCTTACTCCCAGTGAGGGCGAAAACCTGAGTATCAGGGGTTGTATAGAATGATGGAAGGAGAGCCAGCAGACACATGCCAATGCAGAGCGGATTTTCATATAAAAGGAATTGTGATTTTGGGCAATCTAAATATTTTGTGTACAAACATTTCTGCTCTTTATTCCAAAGGGATATATGATCTCTTATCTTCCAAGCTGTAAGCAAATGTTTTCGTTGTTCCTGAAAGAGACACTATCTTCCAAGGCAGTTCCCTACATCCCTACACAAACATTCTTAAAAAGATTTCTCAGAACAAAATGCAGCTGGTGCCTTAGTTGCAAAATAGCAGACGCAAGAGAGGCCCACTGAAAATTTATCCCCAAAATATCCACTTTTTCTTTCTATACTGTCTTTACTTCGAGAGAATTTTTTGAGGTTGCCATTTTATTGTCCATTCTAATTTTTGTCACAGAGATGGAACCAAATACATTTAGTTTGTTCAATACAGCATTTAAAGTCCATTTGCATGACATCCATTGTAGGGATTACTTCCCATAAAATACACAGTATAAATATAGTAATCCCGATAGAAACCCCACCAATTAACCAAGAGTGGCCCTTAGAGAGATCTTTAAAGTCATCTTGGGATTACAGGATGAAAAGATGATGTTTCCTGAAATAATTCAATTTCTCTTATGATCATTATGAAATCATAGTTCATAATGTTTTAGGAAAGGAAACACTTTAATTTATGTCTTCCATATAGAAGGTACAATTCTATGATCACACATTGTGTTTCTGAAAAGAAAGTGAAATTTAAGATTATGGAAGCCTTTCAGGTGGAAACTGTGTAAGTTGAGGACACAGTGTGATACTGTTTCCAACTTAGCCTCTCAGCCAGCCAATCAATGACTCTTAATTCAGGCACTCCTACCAGTTAAATGGGCGGCTTTTTGTTTCTACTGACAAAGAAACATAAGGTTCAGACCACGTAGTAAGGGAGGCAGGAAGGTTTCAGATTGCCCCTATATTTGGCCCCAATGACAGTAAAGTAACCTGCTTGTGTATGTGGGAGTTGCTTTTGCCAGATTTTTCTCTTAGAGGGTTTTGAATATACCACTGCTACTTCCCAAGTAAACTTCATTGAGTTGCCCTCTCCTGATTAATACCTCTCTAACATTGCACATAACATGATCAGTATTTCTACTCTTAAAAGTTTCTGATGACATTGCCTTATTGATGAGAGTATTTTTGGCCAGGCCTGGTAACAGCCTATCAATGGTCTTTCGAATGAACCATAGCTAGCTATATCAAATATCTTCTAGCATAGAAGTATCAGGTTAGCATAGTAGTCAAAAGTCTGGTAAAAAACAATTACTGAGAAAAAAAGCGTTTACTACAAACATTTCTTTAATCAGAGTTAAGAATTTTAACTCTGGAATTTTGTGTTGTTGAAAGTTTACTATTATGGTTGTCTTGAAAAATTCCCATTTCCTAATAGGTTGGCCATTTGGAACTGAGTTATGAACAGACAGCTCCTTAAAATGGATGGGGCATTACACACTGCTTATACATAATATTCATTGAAATTATAAAATCAGACAAAGGCAATGGATCTACAAATTAATATATATGGTCACTATTTTTATTTGAAAATACCCAACCTTGACCCTATTTACTTCTACATCTGCATAAATCTCCAGTATCAAGTTCAGAACATCTTTACTGCCCATAGCTAGACCTTACTATATATTGAGCACTAATATCTAGCAAACCTAAATAAGTGAGCATAATACTTGCCTCAAGTTTTTAAAAGTAATTTGACCTAAATACTTGCATCTGCCTGAGATCTCCCATTAGAAGATGGAAGAGCAGATTTTTGACCTCTCAGTTAAACTGTTTCAGATTCTAAGGTTCTAACTTGGTGGGTAAGTTCTGTTTCTGTTCAAGTATTTCTGTTTTAAATCATGATGTGCTTATTTTAATTTTAATTTCTCTAGGTTAGAATACATTGAAAAAATGTTTTTTCTTGTTTCTAAATATGGAGGTAGTATCCGAATGGCTTCCCTATCCCATAAATTTTGATAATGGACTTTCAACTCTATAGTAGAAAATCATGATAGTTACTAAGTTATTGGGTCAGTTACTGCCCTCATTT
>NW_012108231.1:0-2322 GCF_000951045.1 Mandrillus leucophaeus
ATGTGATGCCTTCTGTCATGTGATGACACAGCAGGAAGGCCCTCACCAGATGCAGTCCCTTGAACTTGGACTTCCCAACCTCCAGAATCATGAGCTGAATCATCTTCTATGTTTTTTGTGTTTTTGTTTTTGAGGCGGAGTCTTGCTCTGTCGCCCAGGCTGGAGTGCAGTGGCATGATGTTGGCTCACTGCAAGTTCCGCCTCCTGGGTTCACGCCATTCTCCTGCCTCAGCCTCCCAAGTAGCTGGGACTACAGGCACATGCCACCATGCCAGGCTAATTTCCTTTTGTATTTTTAGTAGAGACAGAGTTTCACTGTGTTATCCAGGATGGTCTCGATCTCCTGACCTTGTGATCCACCTGCTTTGGCCTCCCAGAGTGCTGGGATTACAGGCGTGAGCCACCGCACCCGGCCTATATCTTCTGTGTTAAAATGATCTGGCCTGTGATATCCTGTTATAGCTACAGAAAAAAGTGGGCTAACATAGGAAGGGGGGGTCTCTCGGCTGGAGCTGGGATCTCACACTGGATTTGAATGGGCTATTGCAGGTTAAATGCCCACAGCCGTGCTGGGTCAGCTAATTCTCTGGATGGTCATCACTTTCCCTAAGGAGC
Organism: Mandrillus leucophaeus; assembly: GCF_000951045.1. Taxonomy (NCBI): domain Eukaryota; kingdom Metazoa; phylum Chordata; class Mammalia; order Primates; family Cercopithecidae; genus Mandrillus; species Mandrillus leucophaeus. The sequence continues at coordinate 616 of NW_012108231.1, forward strand.
GTTGTTGGGGAGGGCCTGAAGTTCACCCGCTCTGTGCTTGGGGCAGGTGTGTGTGTGTGCGTGTGTGTCGGGGGTAAGGTCCAGCTTGTATCTTCTGAGTCCCTCCCACCTCCTCAGCCACTGTGGTCAGCACATTCTCTTTCTTAGTATTTCCCTCCGTGTTGCTAAACAGGCCCATCCTCTGCTCCTTGATTCGTCCGTTTTGTTATCCTTTGATTTCTGGCTATTACAAAGGAGACAGCCAGGAGCAAATTGTGCTTTCCTCCTGATCTCCCCCAACTCCTGTTTTCTTCCATATTTTTATTATTGATTGCTACATTGTTGGACCATGTTATATTTGCATTCAATTTCTATTATGTTTTCATTCCTATTCTGATAATTTCTTTTGTTTGCAGTTAATTACATTTAATGCTGTCTGTCAATTCTTTGCCAAACTTCTCTCCAACATGCTTTTGATTTGGGGGGTGGGGACAGGGGTTGCTCTGTTGCCCAGGCTGTAGTACAGTGGCACAATCATGGCTCACTGCAGCCTCCACCTCCTGGGCTCAATCAATCCTCCCACCTCCTGAGTAGTTGGGACCACAGTTGCGCACCATCACACCTGTATGTTTTTATTATTTGTAGAGACTGGGTTTCCCTATGTTGCCAGGGCTGGTCTCGAATTCCTGGACTCAAGCCATCCTCCTGCCTTGGCCTCCCAAATTGTTGAGATTATAGGTGTGAGCCACTGTGCCGCGCCCAGCCTCTGTCTTACTCTGGAGGGGAAGACGCCTTCCCAGTAAGCACTGCATGCAACACTCATGTGACCACACTTCCTGAATCCTTGCAGGTTTAGAACTGTCATGTGGCCTTTGCACTTGAGGGCAGCGAAGCTGGCTGTGCAAATGACATCCCTAGCTTGCACTTTCTTCCCTTGAGTATTTTACTAATTTTTGAGGGCGGCCCTAACAAAGTACCACAAACTAGGGGGTAAAACATGAGAAATTTCCTTCCTGGTTCTGGAGACTAGAAGGCTGGAATCAAGGCACTGGAGGGCCATCTCTCTTGCTGACGGATCCAGGGAGAATCCATTTCTTGCCTTTCTGTCAGCTTCCGGTGATTGCCGGCGAGCCCTGGTGCTCCTTGGTTGTAGCTGCCTTGCTCCAATCTCTGCATCTGTTGTCACGTGGCCTTCGTCCTGTTTCTGTGTCTTTCTTCTTCTTCTTCTTCTTCTTCTTCTTTTTTTTTTTTTGCAAGATAGAGTCTTGCTCTGTCACCCAAGCTGGAGTGCAGTGGCATGATCTTGGCTCACTGTAGCCTCTGCCTCCCGGGTTCAAGTGTTTCTCCTGCCTCAGCTTCCCAAAGAGCTGGGATTACAAGTGCCCGCCACCACGACTGACTAATTTTTGTATTTTTAGTAGAGATGGGATTTCACCATGTTGGCCAGGCTGGTCTTGAACTCCTGGCCTCAAGTGATGGTCTTGCCTTGGCCTCCCAAAGTGCTGGGATTACAGGCATGAGCCACCATGCCCAGCCTTTTTTGTCTTCTTACAAGGAGGTCAGTTGTATTGAATTAGGGCCCACTCCAATCAGGTGTGACTGCATCTTCACTTGACTATATCTGCAAAGGCCGTATTTCCAAAAAGGTTGCATTCATAGGTGCTAGGGGTTGAGGCTTTAACTTATCTTTTAAAATTTTTATTATTTTTTTGAGACAGAGTCTTGCTC
>NW_012108232.1:0-1864 GCF_000951045.1 Mandrillus leucophaeus
ATCTTTGCTTTGTGTCTAATTTTAAGAAGAAAGTGTTCATTTATCTCTTTTAAATCACATAATGTAATATGTGAATTTGTTAAATTCTTGTCTATTAAAATATGTTTTGTCTTTTCGCCAGGCGCAGTGGCTCACACCTGTAATCCTAGCACTTTGGGAGGCCAAGGAGGGCAGATCACGAGGTCAGAAGTTCGAGACCAGCCTGGCCAACATGGTGAAACTCCTTCTCTACTAAAAGTACAAAAAAAATTAGCTGGGTGTGATGGTGCGTGCCTGTAATCCAGCTACTCGGGAGGCTGAGGGGAGAGAACTGCTTGAATCTGGGAGGCAGAGGTTGCAGTGAGGTGAGATCCCACTATTGCACTCCAGCCTGGGTGACAGAGTGAGACTCTGTCTCAAAAAAAAAAATAATAAAATAAAGGATTTTTGTTTTCTTTTCTGTTAATAACATTGTTTTACGTTAATTTATTTTAATATGCTGAAGCAATCTAGGTCACTTGGATGAATATCACTGAGTTATGGAGTATAATGATTTTTGTTGTTCTAGATTTGGATAAATATCACTTGGTTATGGAGTATAATTTTTGTTGCTCTGGATTTGGATAAATATCACTTGGTTATGGAGTATAATTATTTTTGTTGTTGTTCTGGATGTGGTTTGCTAGTATTTTTTCAAAAATTGTTACATTCATATTCATAAAGGGTATTCTATACTTTCCTGTTCTTGTTATGCATTTGTCTATGTCTAGTATCAGGGTAATACTGGCCTTATAGAATGAGTTAGGGAAAATGTTTTCTCTCTTTCTCTGTTTTGGAAGAGTTTGTTAACAATCAGGGTTAATTCATCTTAACGGTTTTGTTGAATTTTCCAGGAATCATATTTTCTAAGGTCTTTTTTAAGGACTTTAAAAAAATTCAATCTCCTTACTTATGGAAGTTTTCTTTAGATTTTCTATTTTTGTCGAATTATTTCCTTTGACGTTAATTTATTTAGAAATTTCTCTATTTCACCTAGATTATCTAATTTATTGGCATACGTTTATCCATGTTATTCATTTGTAAAATGTTTTATTTCTGCAAAACTGGCAGCAACGTTTTTCTCAGTCATAACCGACTATGGAAATTCAAATATTCTTCCTTTTTATCTTGGTAAATTTATCTAAAGATTTGTTAATTTATTTAAACTTTCCTTCAAAATACACACATTAGTTTTGTTGAATTTATTTTTTTAATACATGTTTATTCTATTATCTATATAAGCTTTCTTATATTCTTTCTCTCTTTGCTTTGTATTTAGTTTGCTTGGTTTTTAGCTTCTAATTGGAAAACCTAGGTTATTAATTCAAGATTTTTCTTTTTTAACATAGTATTTACAGCTATAGGTTTTTCATAAGCAGTGTTTATCAGTATCTGATAAAATTTGGTATATCGTGTTTTTCATTTTCATTCATCTCAAACTATTTTCTAATTTATTTTGTGATTTATTATCTTACCCAGTAATTATTCAGGAATATATTGTTTAGTTTCTCAGCTTTCCTTTCATTATTGGAATAATCTATTTTGTATGATCGCAACTATTTGAAATTTATTGAGACTTGTTTTAAAACCTGACATAATCTATTCTGAGCAATGTTCTATGAACTTGAGATGAATATGTAATCTAGTGGTGCTGGGTGAGTGTTCTGTAGATATGTTAGATCTAGTTGGTCCAGAGTATGTTTGGTGTTTCATTGCCTTATTAATCTTATTCCTAGATATTCTATTAATTATTGAAAATGGAGAACTGAAATGTCCTGTTATTGTTTTTAAATCATCTATCTACCTTCAATTTTATGAGTTTATATTTTATGTACTTTGAGGATCT
>NW_012108233.1:0-1485 GCF_000951045.1 Mandrillus leucophaeus
CGTGCGCGGTGGCTCATGCCTGTAATCCCAGCACTTTGGGAGGCCGAGGCAGGCGGATCACCTGAGGTCAGGAGTTCAACACCAGCCTGGTCAACATGCTGAAACCCCGTCTCTACTAAAAATACAAAAAATTAACTGGGCATGGTGGCGGGTGCCTATAATCCCAGCTACTTGGGAGGCTGAGGCAGGAGAATCACTTGAACCCAGGAAGCGGAGGTTGCGGTGAGCTGAGATTGTGCCATTGCACTCCAGCCTGGGCAACAAGAGCAAAACTCCATCTCAAAAAAAAAAAAAAAGGATCCTGCAGATAAAGATCATCTATCAATGCGTGATGCCAAATTGAGAGGTGTATCTATAAATACATGTATTTCAATACCTTTATAAATCTGAGGAGTAGTATGCCATTTCATTTTCTACATTGACCAGTAGATTTTTTTTTTGCATTGTTGGCAGATTGAAATAAGTGAGTAAATATTTTTGCCTTTAGCATGGACCTTCCTCAAATCACAAACCACAAAATACACAGTTCATGTCGTGCACTCTGTTTCCAAAGGGAGAGACAATTACCTGCCCAGTCTAACATATTTTAACTTAGGAAGGCATAGGAAGGTTTATGTTGACTTGTTTGTTTTTCTTTTGGTGCAGGTTTCACTCCATCCTTAGTAATTGCTTTTGGAAAAGACACTTAACAGAAAAGCAAACTGTTACACCTAGAAGATTGATTATACCTTTTCTTCCATTTCTCTGTCCTTATCAATTTTCTATAACATTTGTGAAAGTCAGTATGTTGTTCATTTTTTATAAGGACATGAAGAAAGTGCTCAGCCATGAGAAGTTTTAAAAAACAAACAGGGGGCCAGGCGCGGTGGCTCATGCTTGTAATCCTAGCACTTTGAGAGGCCGAGGCGCGCGGATCACGAGGTCAGGAGATCAAGACCATCCTGTCTAACACAGTGAAACCCTGTCTCCACTAAAGATACAAAAAATTAGCTGGGCGTGGTGGCAGGCGCCTGTAGTCCCAGCTACTCGGGAGGCTGAGGCAGGAGAATGGCGTGAAGCTGGGAGGCGGAGCTTGCAGTGAGCCGAGATCATGCCACTGCACTCCAGCCTGGGCGACAGAGCGAGACTCCTTTCTTATACACATCTAGATGTGTATAAGAGACAGCTCCAGCCTGGGGGACAGAGCGAGACTCCATCTCAAAAAAAGAAAAAGGTTGTAGCAATGAATACTTCCATCAGCAAAGTTTCAGAGTGTCTCTTTCCCACACACTCATACTATCAAACACTTTGGACCTTGTCATTCCAGTAGGTGATAACTTGTTATATCATTTAATTTGCGTTTCTCATTATGAAAGAGTTTGAACATCTCTTCCTATGTTTAAAAACTTTTAATTTCATTTTCTCTATATTCACTCTTCAATCACAGCCATTTTTGTATATTTTCTGTCATATTTTTAACATTTATTTTTAGGCACCCTTTAAAGA
>NW_012108234.1:0-1243 GCF_000951045.1 Mandrillus leucophaeus
TTTTTTAAAGACAGAGTCTCGCTTTGTTGCCCAGGCTGGAATGCAGTGGTGAGATCTTGGTTCACTGCAACCTCTGCCTCCCAGGTTCAAGCGACTCTCCTGTCTCAGCCTCCTGAGTAGTTGGGACTACAGGTGCCTGCCACCATGCCCGGCTAATTTTTTTGTATTTTTAGTAGAGACAGGATTTCATCATATTGGCCAGGCTAGGACTAGTTGGTCTCAAACCCCTGACCTTGTGATCCGCCCACCTCAGCCTCCCAAAGTGCTGGGATTACAGTCATGAGCCACCACACCCGGCCTATACTTTTTTAAAGTTAACATTTTTGTAATACTCTTTTCAAAAAAACCTTGCTGAATGTAGATAGCAAATGTCATCGGATAAATCTGATACTTGAGAGAGTAGTACATAGTTTCAGTACCAAGGTTGAGAGTTATGCTCTGGGATCTGCTCCTAAATGATCTGACTGCCATATCAGTGAGTCAGGGAGGAATTGTAGCAGATACCCACTTGATTTGGTTTCTTACTGTCTTGTCACCTGTGTGCATATGTATTGTAAACTAGCTGTCATCTAGCAGTCCTGTGATATACTGCTGGCCGAGTTTCATAAGAAAGCTTCTATGTTTGTATGGATTTTAGATTATCATTCGCTTTATTTAAGAAACATTCATTAAGTACTTTCAGTGTGCCAGGAACTTTGGTAGCCAAAGGACAAATGACATAAAAACCACACAGATGGCCTGTTTTTTGAGCAGCTTTTGTTGGAAATAATTTATGACAAATATTATGATGGAATGAGATGGCATCTTACTGGCAAGACCAGAAATACTTAAATTCTAATTCAGCCAATTCTTGAGGTCTCTTAGGGAGCTACGTATACCAAAATTCAAGTCAGAATTTGTTGGCTTAGGCATAGGCCCCTGCCTCACAATCCAGGGAACTAGGTTATTCTTTATGGAATATGCCTTTTTCCTTTACTAGCTAAACCTGACTTTCCTTTCTTCCTGTTAGCTTAAATTCAAATTGTCTCAACTTTTACTTCTCTACTGAGGCAAAAGACTACTGGTACTAAAAGAAAATGAGCAAGAAATGCCTAACAAGCTAGATCTTGTTGAATAGTTAGTGATTCTAATATCTTACTACCAGCCGGGCGCGGTGGCTCAAGCCTGTAATCCCAGCACTTTGGGAGGCCGAGACGGGTGGATCACGAGGTCAGGAGATCGAGACCATCCTGGCTAACACGGT
>NW_012108235.1:0-1154 GCF_000951045.1 Mandrillus leucophaeus
TTTATAAAAAGTGTGGATTTTCTTGTGGACAGGCCCAGAATATAATTCAAATGAATCTCTTCCAATCATAAGGAAAAGTAACTGGCACTTTAAGTGCTTGCCAGAGACCTCAATATAAAACTGTTTGCTATTCAGTTTTTATCAAATTTTAATCATTTATTTTACTAATGGCACCTACAAGCCCATATATAGGACATTACTCTAGTTTCTCAGTGGAATCCTTTTACAAAAATAAAACAGTATGCTGCTTATACTTGCTAAGGATTGATATAATTGACACAAAGAGAAAAATTCTGCATACTATTTTTATCCAACTGTTACTGAAAATATTTTTCACTATTTTGTTCAATATCCCACATATAAAAAACACTTTTTTTTCTAGAGTTTAGCTAGAGAAAAAGTTTGTCTATCATGAGAATTTTAATGTAACTCATTATACACCTTCTCAATGGCTATATTTATTCTTAGTCCCAGTTTCCTAATAACTAACTTCACTATTTCATTACCTCGTTATTATTATTTTGTTCTTATTTAATGATCATAGAGTATCGATATTTTTTTAAGAAGCCACTTTAAATTCATTTTTGAAACTTGTGAAGGTATAAATAATGATATTAGCACAATGAATATTTGTAATTTAAGACAAAATAATTTATTTTGGAAAATTTGCTGTGAATAGACATTAAAAATAGGTTTAAGAGGCCAGGCGCGGTGGCTTATGCCTGTAATCCTAGCACTTTGGGATGTTGAGGTGGGCAGATCACCTGAGGTCAGGAGTTTGAGACCAGCCTGACCAACATGGTGAAACCCCGTCTCTACTAAAAATACAAAAATTAGCTGGGCCTGATGACAGGGGCCTGTAATCCAGTTACTTGGGAGGCTGAGGCAGGAGAATCACTTGAACCTGGAAGGCAAAGGTTGCAGTGAGCCGAGATCACGCCATTGCACTCCAGCCTGGGCAAAAAGAGTGAAACAGCGTCTCCAAAAAAAAAAGAAAAAAGCAGATTCATCTGTGCAAAGCAACCTAAATATCGTGTGTGTGTGTACTTTATTCCATCTAAAAAAAAAAAAATTCATTTGTGCAAAGTAACCTAAACATTGCATGTGTGTGTGGTGTTTAAGGTTTAAACCTTACAACCAACTTATATTATCTC
>NW_012108236.1:0-1640 GCF_000951045.1 Mandrillus leucophaeus
GTCAGGAGTTCGAGACCAGCCTGGCAAATATATATATGACATATATATATATCTCATATAAAATTTATATGCATAGATAAGTATGCATGATACAGTCAGAGGAAAGAGGCTGCAAGGGAACTCACCCATGTGTTAATAGTGATGGTCCTCTGGTTAATTCACAGGGCATACCGTGGGTCGCATGCACGCCTTCAGAAAGAGCATATTTATAGACGCATGCATAAAACAGGCATCGTGTTGTCAATAAAGTTTTGCACTCTGCTTCTTTTGCTTTCCCCATCCGCTAGGTCTAATTAACCAAATAATTTTGATGAATGTAGGGTTTCCCAAATTCTAAAAACCGTCGTCTTTCAGTGGACACTGGTGTTTTGTGGAATGTGGACATATGCATTCGTTCACTCACTCACTCAAGAGCCACACACTGAGTCCCTGTGAGGTGGCAGCTCTGTGCTCTCTGCTGAGGACACCGAGAGGAAAAGTCCTCTCTCTGCTCGTGGAGAGCTCCTGCTTTAACGCTAATGGCCAGGCTGCCACCATGCATAGCAGACTTCAGCATGAGGACTCATGGAGTGTTTCTTGTCCCCACGGAGCCCAGCCAGAGCTGGACGTGCACCACACTGGTGTGCAGCCTTCACTGTCCCTGACCCATGCAAATCTCACCCTTCCCTCTCTCACAACATCCATGTCTTAGATGATACTTCTCATCCAAACCCTCCAAGTGCAGGCAGCCTGCCCTCTTCCTTTCTCCCCCAGGAAAGACCTCTCTTCCTGGCTGGTGACTACATTCACACGGTCAAGGACTCGAGTTGTTCATTTCATCTTTAAACTCCTGGATTGTGACTTGTGTCCTGTCTCCCAGGTGCGAGATGAATCCTTAAAGGTAATCTTTTAAATGTTTTCCCCTGGGACTCGGCTTCCAGAATGTCAATTCTGACGTTTTGCTTTTCGTAATGTAACAGGACACGTTCTCAGACGGGATGGGAGAGCCGGCGACAGAATCCGTCTGGCAAACATTGTGTACTGTCCTGAGATTATCCAGGTGTGCAGCTCTATAGACGCCGTGTGCTGCTGAGGCGACACTTCCTTCCGGGGCACAGTGGGAAATGTGTTCCTCCTGTCCTCTATGTTAGGCGCTTCTCACTAAGCCTGGCACTTCCAAGTGGCAGAGATACATATCTTCCATCATTAGAGAACCCTCGCTTGCTTATGTATTCACCCTAAAGCCCAGGTAGGTTAGGCAGAAACATCTCAGGGTGGCGTGCAAGCCCTCAGCTCAGAACTTTGTATTTGGGCCGGGTGCGGTGACTCACGCCTGTAATCCCAGCACTTTGGGAGGCCGAGGCAGGAAAATCACTTGAGGTTGGGAGTTGGAGACCAGCCTGGCAAACATGGTGAAACACCGTCTCTACTAAAAATACAAAAATTAGCTGGGCGTGCACACCTGTAATCCCAGCACTTTGGGAGGCTGAGGCAGGCAGATCACGACGTCAGGAGATAGAGACCATCCTGGCTAATACGGTGAAACCCCGTCTCTACTAAAAATACAAAAACAAAATTAGCCGGGCGTGGTGGCGGGCGCCTGTAGTCTCAGCTACTTGGGAGGCTGAGGCAGGAGAATGGCATGAACCCGGGAGGCAGAG
>NW_012108237.1:0-1108 GCF_000951045.1 Mandrillus leucophaeus
ATATCCTCAAATGATAATAAAATTAAATTAGGATCAATAACAGAAATATAGCTGGAAAATTGCTAAATATTTGAAAATTAAAGTGCACAGTTCTAAATTACACATGAGTTAAAGAAGCTTAAAGAGAAATTAAAATAATGTATTTTAAACAAAATGAAAATGTAAACACAATATATAAACATTTATGGGATGTAGCAAACGCAATGCTTAGAAGAAAATGTGTACTATTAAGTTCATATATAAGAAAAGAAGGTAAAAAAAGTCAGTAACTAAAGCTTCTTCCTTAAGAAATTAGAAAATGAAAGAACGATTGAAGCTTAAAGTAAGCAAAAGAAATGAAATAATAAAAATTTGAGTAAAAATCAGTGACGCTGGAAACGGAAAATTATATAAATATTATATAAATATATAAATAGAAGACAAAAGTTTCAAATAGAACACATAAAAGAGAAGTGATCACTTCAAATCTCATAAACATTGATTAAAATAATAATATAGGTAACTCTATACACATTGATTTGGTAACTTTGATACCATGGACCAATTTCTTGAACTACGCAAATACCAAAAATCTCATGAAGAGACAAAGATCATGGGAATAAGCCTGTTTCTCTGAAACAAATGAAGTCAATAACAAATGACTTTACATGATTAAAGCATCAGATGAGGATGGTTTCACAGGTTAATTTTAGCAAAACAAATTTAGAAATATACGAAAACATAACATAAATTATGTAATTATATTAACTGATGAACTAAAATTATTTGACAAAATCTGACATTCATTTGTGATTGCAAACTTCTAGCAAACTATTGGGGTAATTTCTCCATTTGAATAAGAACATTTCTAAAAGTCCTACAGCTAGTTCCATACCTAATATTAAGAAACTGTGGGTTTTCCCCAACATCCATGCCAAGATCAGGTACCTGGCAAGAACAGAGTACCCTTTCTCCTCATTTCTATTTATCATATTAGAAGTCATTTCCTGCTATAAGACAGGAAAAAAATAACAGTTCTATATTGGAAAAGAAAAAACAAATAAAACATAAAACATTATTGGTGAAAATGTTTAGTGCTGCTATTAGTTTAGAAAAGAGTTGGAATCAA
>NW_012108238.1:0-1269 GCF_000951045.1 Mandrillus leucophaeus
CGGGCGCGGTGGCTCAAGCCTGTAATCCCAGCACTTTGGGAGGCCGAGACGGGCGGATCACGAGGTCAGGAGATCGAGACCATCCTGGTTAACATAGGTGAAACCCCGTCTCTACTAAAAATACAAAAAACTAGCCGGGCGAAGTGGCGGGTGCCTGTAGTCCCAGCTACTCGGGAGGCTGAGGCAGGAGAATGGGGTAAACCCCAGAGGAGGAGCTTGCAGTGAGCTGAGATCCGGCCACTGCACTCCAGCCTGGGTGACAGAGCAAGACTCCGTCTCAAAAAAAAAGAAAAAAAAAAAAAAAGGAATAAAGAATATGAACATGGAATGCACAGAAGAGAAACATGTGTTTTATAATATTATGACAATACACTCAATGTCATTAGAACTCAGAAATAAGTGAACTGAATACTTTGTGGTTTTACCAATAACTTGGAATATGATGTAGTTTTTAAAAATATTGATCCAGAGTCTCACTTATTGAGACAGAGAGATGAAAAAACCACATTGCTTAAGTGTGATTTTTTTTTATCAATCATAAAACATACTATACTTGAATATACCAATTTTTATAGGTCTGTACAAGCATAAGGAAAGATATGGACCAAGGGACATGGAGCTGTTACTATTGCTTGTTCATGGGGTGAGGATGGAAGGGACTGCAAGAAGATTATTAACGTTATTCTTATATATATATATGTATATATTATATAGTATTTTATATATTATATAGTATATTTTATATATTATATATAGTATAGTATTTATATATAATAGTATATATAATATATAGTATAATATATAGTATATAGTATATATGGTATATATAATATATGGTATATATAGTATATAGTATGATATATAGTATATATAATATATAGTATATAGTATATATAGTATATAATATATAGTATATATAATATATAGTATATATCAGTATATATACTACATATAAGTATATATAATATATATAAGTATATATGTAAGTATATATAAGAACATAAAATATAAAACATAAAGTATATATAAGGACAAAAAATATAAAAAATATTCAGTGGGAAAAGGTTAATTTTTTAAATATAAACTGGCTATCAATCTGGAAGAAAACACGATCTCATGCCATTCATAAAAATAAGGTTCTGATGGTTTAGAAATTTAAATATAAGGAATAAAGAGGGCCGGGCGCGGTGGCTCAAGCCTGTAATCCCAGCACTTTGGGAGGCCGAGACGGGCGGATCACGAGGTCAGGAGATCGAGACCATCCTGGTT
>NW_012108239.1:0-1844 GCF_000951045.1 Mandrillus leucophaeus
TACCGCACCTGGCCAGCATGAATTCTTATTAATGTTTCCAGCACCCATGATTTAATTCAAGACTACATGAATCAATTTCCCCATTCCCACTACTTGTATGTAACCTCCCACACTAGCAGTGAGACAGTTTGCCTCCTTTATGTAATCAATGAGTCCAAAATACATGCAGAGTAGTTTTAGAATTGGTAATGGTAATTCATACCCCCATGGGAAAGAATGTTTCTAACTAAAGTAGAGAATGTATGTACAAATACTTTGACATTTAAACTAAGAATCTCTCCTTATTTTTTATATTTCTTAGGTTGGTCCCCTTTGCCCCCAAATGTCTATTTCTTTTTGACAGTATTTTAAATGGAATTGTTTTCTATGTTTTACTTTAGATTAATTGACAATATATAGAAATACAATTGATTTTTATTGCCCTAGTATACTAAAGTGTTACTGAACTCATTTTTTGCTTCTAATCTTATTTTAGTGATTTCTTTAGGATTTTCTATACACAGGATTATGTCATTTATGAATAGAGATAGCTTAACTTCATCCTTTTCATTCTAGAAGTCTTATATTTATGTTGCTTGCCTAATTACCCTGGCTACATGTTCCACTACAATACTGAATAAAAGTAGCAAGAGCATATATCCTTGTCCTGTTGCTAATTTTTTGAAGAAATTACTGAAACATTCATAATATGGTATGTTGTTGTGTGAGTTTTTCATAGATACCCTTTATCACTTAAGAAAATTTCCTTCTGTGCCTAATTTGCTCGGCCTTATTATCATGAATGTGTTTTGGACTTTTCAACTGCTTATTCTTTATCTTTAGAGATAATTATGAAGCATTTGTCCTTCATTCTATTAATATAGTGTATTACACTAATCATTTTTGTGTGTTTAACAAAACATATTTCAGGGACAAATCACTTTGCTCATAATGTATATTTTTATTAGGTTACTGGTTTATTTTCATAGTATTTCCTTCAGAATTTTTGCCTCGGTTTCATGGGGCATATTTGTCTGTCATTTTCCTTTCTTGAAATCTCTTTGTCCAGTTGTGCTGTTAGGGAAAACGGGCTTCATGTGGCGCATTGGGAAGTGTTCTCTATTCCTCTGTTTTTTTTTTTTTCTTGAAAGAATAGTTAATAAAGGATTGTTACTAATTCTCAAAGGGGTTAGAATAATTCACCAGTGAAGTCATCTCAACCTAGAAAAAGATTGAATCCTACCAACACTAACATGAGCTGGGAAAGGGATCCTTCCCCAGGGGAGCCTTCACTTGAAACCTCAGCCTGGGTCATCTGACCCAGAGAAACTGTTAACTAATGTTTATGTGTGGGTTTGAACATCTAAGCTGCACGGTTATATGTTATACAGCAATCAATAGGTAATATGCCAGACAGTAAATGTAATGAGGGTATCCTGTATTAGATCCTAGAACAGGAAATGACATTAGTGGAAAATCTGACAAAATATTAAGAAACTCTGTATTTTAGTTAATAGTTTTGTACCACTGTCAGTTTCTGAGTTTTCGTAAATATATTATGGTTACATAAGTTATTAACATTTCAGGAAGCTATAGATTATATAAAACTGCTTTATGTTTGCAACTTTCTGTAAAACTAAAATTATTTTCCAGTAAAAGTTTTCTTAAAATGTATTATTATTTAGGAACAAAAAAAATACCAACACAGATGGACATAAACAACAAGAATCCTTGGATCAGAGGATGAGTGGAGACTCAGGGAGTGAAAGGCAAAGTAGCTTGCCTTATTATCCCCTGTACCTACACAGGGCACCTGCTTCAGAAAGACACCGTCAACTCCAGGGGCTCTCATTCATTTTCTTCTT
>NW_012108240.1:0-1816 GCF_000951045.1 Mandrillus leucophaeus
TTGAAACTATAGAGACAGTCCTCGTTAGTGCCTTTTTGTCCTATGACCCAGTCCCATTGTGGCTCAGAATGAGAAAGTTAAAAGGGTAAAAACAATTTATGGGGCTAGCTGAGCAACTGATTCCCTGGGGATTCACCCTTGACCTTTACAAAGGCAATATTTCCATAAATAAATTGGGGCTTTGTTTTCTTCCATGAAGACAGCGAATCCAAACTTTAAAGACATTTGAAGTCTGGAATCATTTTACTGTTCTTTTGCTGTAATGATTTAGATTGAATGTCATTGTGCACTCAAGCTTACCAGGTAATTGAGCAAATATGTGCTTTATTTGATGATGCAGTCATGGCTTTTTAAATATCAATGACTGTGGTTTTAGAGTATAAAATAATGGTTGTCAAATATGTTGTCATTATGAAGAAGATACATAAAACTAAAAAAATTGTTATTTTGAAATTAATGGATTTGAACTTAGAATAGATTATGCCTTTCAAAAATTATAATTACTTAATTATGACTCATATTTCCCTTAAAGAGCAAAGTACTATACTGAAAGTGTAGGTTTAATTTTTTTTCTTTTGCGGTGGTGAGAGGAGTAACTATTTTAAAAATAATTATTATTTTCAATGAAATTTTTATTTGGGGTTTTCTAGTAATCATGGCACATTCTCTCATAGTCTATTTATATTTTATTATTTTCCTGTATGTTCATCATCTATGTTAATAAAGAATGGGTTGTTCTCAGAAAAATACATATTTTTAATTTTTTTTTGGTTGGAAACTTTCTAGTTGATTAATTCTCACCCTGTCATTTAGGTTTTCTGGTGGGTCCTCTATTCCTGTAATGGCTTGCCAGGTATGTGGCATAATCTTTCACTATGAACCAATGAGGAAAAGTAAGAAGGAAGCAAATTGATGTTGAATGGCTCCAGCTCTGTGGGAGGCAGTGGGATGGGAACTTCGACTACCCACCACCACCACCACCAAGATGATTAAGCACTGATTATGTGCATCAAACCCAGTTCTTTAGATGCGTTACTTCATTTAATTCTTACAACTGCTGTTTGAAACAGGAATGAAAATTACCATTTTGGAGGTGAGGAACTTAAAGAGTGGACAAGTTATTAAGGAGCAGAACCGCAATTTGAACAGAATCTGTATTTCTCACAATGTTTTTGCTGAGTAGAGTCAAATGAGATTAATACTAAAACAGCAATAAATATACACATGAAACATTTGTTGAATGAATGAATGAAATTATGAGAACCCACTTTTATTACAATTAAACTAATAGTTATGCACTGTTATTTTTTAGGACTATACTGATTGTTGTCATATATGATAACTCATTTAAACCTCATCGTACCCTGCGATATTGGTTAAATTATTCTCATTTCACCTATAAATTTACTGAGATACAGAAAAAGTTAAGCTAATTTATTCTCACTGTATCTTGAAATATTGGTTAAAAAATTGTTCTCCTTTCACCTGTAAAAACTGTGAGACACAGAAAAAGTCCGCATCTTTTTTATCAAGATCAAATAGTAAGTAAATTAAGAAACAGCTATCTTCAGTGAATTTCTCAATCTACCACAGCTAATCATCCCCAGTGCACAAATATACATACTTTTCCTGAGAAGTTTGTCTTTGCATTTCTTAAAAAATGATTGAATTTTGTTGTACAAATTGGAGGTAGTTTTTTAGTGTATCTGATGTAACTTCTCATATATTAATTCATTTTTAGATTTGGATGTTGAAGGAATTTAGTCCCACAGATATTCACCAGTGCCTCCCTCATTTTAAAAATCCAATAGAAAAT
>NW_012108241.1:0-19185 GCF_000951045.1 Mandrillus leucophaeus
TCTCCTGGTGTGCCCGTTTGCTAAGATCCTTGGTAGAGCGCAGTATTGGGGTGGGAGTTACCTGATTTTCCAGGTGTTGTGTGTCTCAGTTCCCCTGGCTAGAAAAAGGGATTCCCTTCCCCCTTGTGCTTCCCAGGTGAGGGGATGCCTTGCCTTGCTTCAGCTCTCACTGATCAGGCTGCAGCAGCTGACCAGCACCCACTGTCCCGCACTCCCTAGTGAGATGAACCCAGTACCTCAGTTGAAAATGCAGAAATTACCTGTCTTCTGTGTCGCTTGCGCTGGGAGTTGGAGACTGGATCTGTTCCTATTCGGCCATCTTGCTCCGCCCCTCAATTTTCAAAACACATCTCCAGTTTGGTGGGTCATAGATTTCCCAAATATGGAAATTAAGATACTGTGCCATTGTTTCCTTCTTACAAATCTTTCCTCCCAAAGCTTTAACACTTTAGTGGTGGTACCACTTCCCACACGCAAACAATCTGCAAGTTCTACTGTTTTTATGTCTAAACATATTTTGAATTCACCTACTTCAATGCATGAGCACTACTCATTTCAAGGCACAGTCAAGATCTTAGCATACTTGTGTCTTTCCATTTCTAGTCTTGATCCATAGTCTGGTTGTGTACTGAATTTTGTTTCCTTCAAATGTGTGTGTATGTTGAAGCCCTAATCCTCAGTATGACTGTAGTTGGAGATAGTGCCTTTAGGACGTAGTTATGGTTGATGGGATCATAAGGATGAACCTCACCTTGATAAGAAGGAAATCTGATTTTGCTATCTTAGAGAACACCAATCAGGTACTTTTTACTAGTCCCTGTGATAGCTCCTGAAGATACCATGGTATCATCTTATAAGAAGAGAAAGAGACACTGGAGACACCTCTGTCTCTCTCTCTCTCTCTCTCTGTCTCTCTGTCTCTCTCTCTCCCCACCCCACTCGTTGTATGCACAACGAAAGGCCTTGTGAGAACACAGTGAGAAGGTATCCACCGAACAGGGTCCTCACCAGAACCCAATGTTTTAGTACCTTGGCCACTACTTTCTGTTTAAACTTTCAATGGTTACTTCTTGCTGTTCAGATAAAATCCAAACTCATTGATATTGTCTACTAAGTCCCTGACTAACCTGGTAAACCTTTAACTTCACCTTGAACCACTCTTTCCCTCTCCATCTACATCACAGTAGCTGTATTTATTTCCTTAAACATCTCAAGATATTTTTCGCCTTTGGATCTTCAAAGAGGTGTCCTTTTGCCTATAATCTTCTTCACAAGGCTTCTATCTTCTTACCCTTCATTTATCATCATAAATTATATTTCCCTAGAGAAACCATTCACACCACCTTATGTACATGAGTTAATTTCCATTATCTTCTATCATTATATGAAAGTTGTTTCCTTTATTGTACCAATAAGTCATATGACATATTTGTTTCTTTGCTTGTTTATTGTTCATTTCCCCACGTTCTCTATAAATTTCACAATTAGGAAGTGTGTCTAGTTTTTTTCTCTAATCTAAAGCTAATTCCTGCCTCAATGCCTGTCATGTAATAGAAGCTTAATAAGTACTTGTTAAATAAGCAGAAGGATATGTGGGTGGTTGGATACATAGCTATCTCAAAGAAACTTCAGACACAAAATCCAAATTCCTTAAAACAATTTACAAGGCCTTCCACAATCTGGCTCCTGGTAACCATATAATGACTTGCTGAGTGAGAAAACCTTGAAGTTGGAATATGATTCTCCTAATAGAACACTGGTGTGATGCTAGACATCAACAGTTTTAATATTTTTAGTACCTACTTATGATAGTTACTAGCTAACTCCATCTTCCCCCAATGTCCTCTTGCTGCATCATTACATGCAAACCATAATAGACATATTGTGGTTCCACCAGGGTCAGTGCTCCCCTTCTCTTCTTGTTCTTCACACACACTTTTCTTGCTCTGTAAAACACTCTCTAAAGCCACTTTTACTTGGCTGGTGTTAGTTGTCCCTACAGTCTTGGCTTAAACATCAATTTTGGAAGGAAAGTCTTCTCTTCCCCTAGATTAGTCAGGCTTCCTGCTACAACTTAACCTAGTTCCCTAAGCTTCCTCATTAGTACCTCCTCATATTGTCACTATTACTTGCCTGTCTTCCTTCCCGTTAGACTAGCAGTTCTATGACATTGTGGACTATCATTTGTGTTCCATGGTATCTTCAGAAGCTATCACAATGACTAGCAATAAATAAATAAATAAATAAGCCTGGTAGGATTAAATTGGTGTTCTCTAAGGTAGCAAAGATCAGATTTCAACTCCAGGACTTTCTGGCCCAAGCATCTCTGAACTGATAATTAATATGAAGACTCTACTTACCAAATCAACTTCAGAACTGACATGTTTTCAAAACAGACCTTTAAAAAAAAATGTCACAATGTTCTGTGACAGAAGCAGGCTTTGTATCAAGGTATCTGACTTTCTATGCTTCACTCAGCCCCTCCCTAAACCTATGAATGCTTAAATGAGTATAAAATATGATAATCCCCATTTTGCTGAATCTTTAATTTCTTGGCTTCTTTAATATGATTTAAATAAGCCTTGTGCTTTCTTAAGAAATCAGGCTTATACATGCTCTGGAGTTTTGCGTAGCATCGTAATGTTAAATAAGACTGATTGTTACCCCTGTCCAAGAAGAAGCATTTTAGTAGTAAACCAAAGATAACACTGAGGCTCGCTAGCAGAGAGCAACAGTCAGAATTACAAGCAAAGAGGCAGAGACCTTGGTTCCTGGGTATTTATGAACTAGCATAGCCATCAGATGATGAATTGGGTGAGTTGATGAAGTTGTGTGCATTAGACTATTTCCTGACCTGAGGTGTATTCTAAAACCTTTGAAGCTAAAACATTCCTCAACCTCTTTCTCAGCTCTATCTTCCCCAACTTCCTTTCTCTCTGCCTCTCCTGTGTGTCTTGGGACTCCCTTCCATGGCATATATACATCCTTAATTCCCCTCTAGCAACTCTGCCTTCATTTTCTGGCTAAATTCACTCATCTAATCTCTGTTTTTAAGCCTCATAATCTTAGGAGTGGTTGAGCCATATTTGTACTCTAACTAGAAGAGTGTTTTAGCTGGAAGTGTGCAAGTGTTCTCTTTTCCCCACAACCTTGTCAGCATCTATTATTTATCTTCATAATAGGTCAAAAGTTGCAAGGGAGAACACCACCACTTGAAGCAACTTAAACACACTTGGGAGCATTTATTGGTTTAGGAAGCGAGAAACGATACCCAGGCTAAGACAGAGATGCAAGAATGAAAGCCTCACTTCACATGCTAACATGGAAATTCAAATCCTATTTTTGTTCTTCTTTTTATTTTTCTTTTATATTTTTTTAAAAAAGGTTTTTATTATTGTTATTATACTTTAAGTTCTAGAGTACATGTGCACAATGTGCAGGTTTGTTACATATGTATACATGTGGCATGTTGGTGTGCTGTACCCATGAACTCATCATTTACATTAGGTATATCACCTAGTGCTATCCCTCCCCTCTCCCCCAACCCCATGACAGGCCCTGGTGTGTGATGTTCCCCACCCTGTGTCCAAGTGTTCTCACTGTTCAATTCCCACCTATGAGTGAGAACATGCAGTGTTTGGTTTTCCGTCCTTGCTCAGAATGATGGTTTGCTCAGAATGATGGTTTCCAGCTTCATCCATGTCCCTACAAACCACATGAACTCATCCTTTTTTATGACTGCATAGTATTTCTTGGTGTCTATGTGCCACATTTTCTTAACCCAGTCTATCATTGGTGGACATCTGGGTTGGTTCCAAGTCTTCGCTATTGTGAATAGTGCTGCAATAAACATATGTGTGCATGTGTCTTTATAGTAGCATGATTTATAATCCCTTGAGTATATATGCAGTAATGGGATGGCTGGGTCAAATGGCATTTCTAGTTCTATATCCTCGAGGAATTGCCACACTGTCTTCCACAATGGTTGAACTAGTTTACAGTCCCACCAACAGTGTAAAAGTGTTCCTATTTCTCCACATCCTCTCCAGCACCTGTTGTTTCCTGACTTTTTAATGATTGCCATTCTAACTGGTGTGAGATGGTATCTCATTGTGGTTTTGATTTGCATTTCTCTGATGGCTAGTGATGATGAGCATTTTTTCATGTGTCTGTTGGCTGCATAAATGTCTTCTTTTGAGAAGTGTCTGTTCATATCCTTTGCCCACTTTTTGATGCGGTTGTTTGATTTTTTCTTGTAAATTTGTTTAAGTTCTTTGGAACAATGAGAACACTTAGACACAGGGTGGGGAACCTCACACACCAGGGACTGTCGTGGGGTCAGGGGAAGGGGCAGGGATAGTATTAGGAGATATACCTAATATAAATGAAGAGTTAATGGGTTCAGCAACCAACGTGCACATGTATATATATGTAACAAACCTGCACGTTGTGCACATGTACCCTAGAACTTAAAGTATAATAATAATAAATCAAATCAAATCAAATCAATTTTGAAGATGTATTTCTTTCAACAGCTTGGCAGACACCCTTAACAGCTCAAGATTGATACCACCGGTTTAGCAATCCCAGTAAAAAGATGACATCATTCTTTCAACATCTGCATAGCAAAAAACAAACAAATCACAAACAAAAAAAACTAGTTAAAAAATTATGAACTTGTAAACCAAAAAGTGTCTGAGACTGATCCCAATTAATTAAGAAATTCATTTTGCCAAGTTTGAGAACATGCCTGGGAAAAAGAAACACAAATTATAGTAGGATCTGTGGCCTGTGCTTTTTTCAAAATAAGGTTTTAAGGACTTCAATGTTTATTTACTTACTCATTTCTTTTCTTTTAACTTTTATTTTAGGTTCAGGAGTAGATGTGCAGATTTGTTATACAGGTAACTTATGTTATGGAGATTTGATGTATATACAGATGATTTCATCACACAGGTACCAAGCATGGTACCCCATAGGTATTTTTTCTGATCCTCTCCCTCTTACCACACTCCACCCTCAAGTAGGACCCAGTGTCTCTTGGTACCCTTTTTATTTTCATGTGTTCTCATTATTTAGCTCTCACTTATAAGTGAGAACAGGCACTATTTGGTTTTCTGTTCCTGAATTAGTTTGCTAAGGATAATGATTTCCAGCTCCATTCATGTTCCTGCAAAGGACATGATCTCATTTGTTCTTATTGCTGCATAGTATTCCAAGGTGCATATGTATCACACTTTCTATCCAGTTTACAATTGATGGGGATTTCAGTTGAATCCATATCTTTGCTATTGTGAAAAGTGCTACAGTGAACAAATGCATGTGTGTGTCTTTGTGGTAGAACAATTTGTATTCCTTTGGTTATATACCCAGTTACGGCTTCGCTGAGTTGAATGGTAGTTCTGTTTAAAGTTCTTTCAAAAATATTCCAACTACTTTTCACATTGGCTTAACAAATTTCCATTGCCACCAGCAGTGTATAAGTATTCCTTTTTCTCCACAACCTTGCCAGCATCTGTTATTCTTTGACTTTTAGTAATGGCCATTCTGATTGCTGTGAGATGGTATCTTACTGTGGTTTTGATTTGCACTTCTCTAATGATTAGCAATGTTGAGCATTTTTTCATATACTTTTGGCCACATGTATGTTTTCTTTTGAAAAGTGTCTGTTCATGATGGACTTCAATATTTAAAAGGAAAGACTGGACAGGAGAGGAAGAAGGAAAGAATAAAGGGAGAGGATAGGCAATGAGAAATCCACATTTTACAGGTGAAAAGGGAGTAGTGGGGAACAAGTCAATTATGTATCTGTCGTATGCTTGGTAAATCTACATTTTATGTAAGATAAAGTAATCATATGACATTATAGTTATCTGGGAACAAAAGGAAGACAGGTTTTTGTTTTGTTTCTGCTTTTGTGTTTTGCATGACTCAGTTCCAAAGCTTAACTTTTCCCTTTGGCATAGTGAGTTTGGGGTCCCGAGATTTTATTTTCCTTTCACAAGCTGAAAGACAACAAACAAAAAAGGTACTGTCTACATCTTGGACCAATCACTTTCGTTCATTGAGAGTGATATAATAATTACCAAGACTTGGAGTAGGTGGTCATTCCTATAGCCTGAGGGAAGTAGATTAAGGAAGGAGTGGTTTCTGCAGGAGCCAGGGAGATCAACAATGGTTATACCTGCAGATGTACTCTAAGTATAGTGAGATAGCAAAGAACTTGTGTTCCACTTAACCAATAACTAGCAGAAAGGCTTACCTATCCTGTGTCTCAGGATCTTCATTTTTTTCCCCACCTAAAAGATGTATTGTGATAATCAAATATAATGAGATAACAGAGAAATGATTTGAAATCTTTTAGAATGCTGTACATAATTAGGGTGTTGATTTTTTCCAAGTTTTGTTTGTCGACTTTTAGCTTTTGATTGTTGTAGTTTTTTCTTTACCAAGATAAAGACTGGCTGAGATGACTTCTGGGATCATTTTACATCTGAGAAAGTTGAGTTTCAAAATAGGAAAATTTCTGCTGTGCTGTAACAGAAAGTTGCATCATAGATGTCAGTAAGCCCCAGCAGTTCTGGAGAAGTATCACTCTCTGCATGTCCCAGGAGAGGGCTGCAGATCTTGCCACATGCCCCTGACTAGATAGTCTATTGCATGGTGTCTTCCTTCTTTGTTTAAGTCACCCTGTCTTGAGTTTAAAAGGTTCTCTGTATCCTGGGGTCCTTAGTGTAATTATAATAACCCAATGGGTTCATCTTGCCTGCTGCCCAGAAAAGTCAATGCACTGAGAACAGAAGGTTTTTGCATAAAGAAAAGAGGTTAATTAACACAAGACTAGCCAAGAAGAAGGCAGAGTTTATTACTCTGTAGAGTAATAAACAAGTCAGCCTCTCTGAGAACTCAGAGACTAAGGATTTTAGGGATGATTTGGTGGGCATGGGATTAGGGAATGGGTGCTGCTGATTGGTTGTGGATGAAATCCCAGGGGTCTGGAAAATGTCTTTGTGCTCTTAGTCTGCCTCTGAGTGGCTGGGTGGGGTCATAGGACCTATTGAGTCATGCATCATGAGTATAGGTGGAGTCAGCCAGTCCCCAGAATACAAAAGTCTGAAAAACATCTCAAAAGACCAATCTTAGGTTCTACAATAGTGATGTTTTCTATAGAAGCAATTGGGGAAGTCATAAATATTGTAAACTCCAGCATAGTGAATGATTATAGAAGGGCAAACTATGTTTGCATTTTAGCAGAATTCAGGTTCTTCTCATTCCTAATCTTGTAGTGGTTACAGTCCCTGAACAAGAAGAGGTCAGTTTTAGAGAATGACTATTATCCTTTCTTCAAAGTTAAACTATAAACTAAATTCCTTCCATGGTTAGCTGGACCTATGCCCAGGAATGAGAAAGGACAGCCAGCCTATGAGGCTTGAAGCAAGACAGGGTCAGCCATACTGGATTTCTCTCACTGTTTCTGCAAGGGCGGTTTTGTAATCCCAAAGCAGACTAGGAATAGCACTCATTATTCCTCAGTTCCTTCTAAAGTAAGTGAGCTAAGACACCTACAGATACCAGGTAACAAAAGCTGAAATCTGAGGGTCATAGCAGCCAGATGTAAAGTCAGAAAACAAAAGAGGTTGAAAGAACTTATTCCAGAAGTTATCTTCCTGCTCCTGTGCACTGCTTGTTTTTACACAATGATCTTTTGCTTTGGCCCCAACTCATTTATCCACTCATCTATCTGCATTTGTTTGGTTCTTTAAGATTTGCAAGCAAGAGGCATAAAATGTTGCATTTGGTAAAACTGCCTTTTCAAAGATACTGAAAAATGTAGAGAGACAAAGCACTTCAATGTTTCATATAGATAATGTTTTAGGCTTCCAGTACTTCCAACATATATGGCAGATATACAGCAGGTCTCATGGGAAACTGGAAAAATGCCACAGGATTCTTCAAGGGTCACACTATATGTATACTTATTGCCTTCACTTTTTAGGTAGGAATTCATTTCCAGAAGAGTGGAACTGATAGGATGTTTAATCACCATGTAAATGCCAAGCAACCCTAATGTGTGGAATTTTACCCCAAGTTATTTTTGGGGCAATTGGACTCCTATGTGCTTTTAGAGAACCTTTTTTCTTCAAGTGCTAATCTCTGACCTAGTGAGTTAACAAAGAGAAAAGTTTGATATTACTCAATATATGAGCCACGGTTATTTCTGCAACTTCTTTCCTACAACAGAAGATGCCTTTATGACGGGAACACATGGCTTCATTACCCAGTGTGTTACCCAGCGTTTTCACTGCCATAAAGAATTGCCTGAGACTGGGAGTTTATGAAGAAAAGAGGTTTAATTGACTGACAGTTCCACAGCCTTAACAGGAAGCATGACTGAGAGGCCTCAGGAAACATACAATCATGTCAGGAGGTGAAAAGGAAGCAAGCACATTCTTCACAAGATGGCAGGAGGGGTAGGGGAAGAACTACACTTTTAAACCATCAGATCTCCTGAGAACTTACTCACTATCACAAAACTGCATGGGGAAAATCTGCTCCCATGAGCTAATCACCTCTCACCAGGTCTCCCCTCTGATATATAGGTATTACAATTCCATCTGAAATTTGGGTTGGGACACAGAGCCAAATCATATCATTCCACCTCTGGTCCCAGATCCTCCCAAATCTCATGTTCTTTTCACATTGCAAAATTCAATTATCCCTTCCCAACTGTCCCCCAAAGTCTTAACACATTCCAGCATTAATTCAAAAGTTCAAGTCCAAAGCCTCATCTGAGTCAAGGCATATCCCTTTTGCCTATGAGCCTGTAAAATCAAAAACAAGTTAATTACTTCCAAGACATGATGGGGAGTACAGGGATTAGTACTCCCCTTGCAAATGGGAGAAATTGGCCAAAACAAAGGGACCACAGGTCCCATGCAAGTCCAAAACCTAGCAGAGAAGTTATGAAATCTTAGAGCTCCAAAATAATTTCCTTTGGCTCCATGTCTCACATCCAAGACATGCCGATGCAAGGGGTGGGCTCCCAGCACCTTGGGCAGCAGCTCAACCCCTGTGGCTCCGCAGAGTACAGCCCCATTGGCTGTTTTCATGCACTGTTGCTGAGTGCCCGAAGCTTTTCAGGGTCAACAGTGTAAGCTGTCAGTGGATCGACCATTCTGGAATCTAGAGAACAGTGACCTTCTACTCACAGCCCCACTAGGTAGTGCTCCAGTGGGAACTCCGTGTGGAGGCTCCAGCCCCAAATTCCCCTTTGGCATTGCCCTAGCAGAGGTTCTGCCCCTGCAGCAGATTTCTGCCTGGATATCCAGACATTTCCATACATCCTCTGAAATCTAGGTGGAGGTTTCCAAACTCTTGCCTTCTGCACACCCACAGGCCCAATACAACATGGAAGCTACTAAGGGTTGGGGCTTACACCCTCTGAAGCAATGGCCCAAGCTGTACCTTGGCTCCTTTTAGCCATGGTTGGTGCTTGAGTTGCTGAGATGCTGGATGCCAGGTCCTGAGGCTACACAGAGCAGCAGGGCCCTGGGCCTGGCCTATGAAACTATTTTTCCCTCCTAGGCTTCCAGGCCTGCGATGGAAGGGGCTGCTGTGAAGATCTCTGAAATGCCCTGGAGACATTTTTTCCATGGTCTTGACTGTTAACATTTGGCTCCTCATTACTTACACAAATTTCTGTAGCCAGTGGCTTGAATTTCTCCCCAGAAAAGTGGGTTTTTCTTTTCTGATCAGGATGGAAAATTTCCAAAGTTTCATGTTCTGCTTCCCTTTTTAGTATAAATTCCAAATTCAGACCATCTCTTGTGAACACATATGACTGTATGTTGTTAGTAACAGCCAGGTCATATCTTGGATGCTTTGCTGCTTAGAAATTTCTTCCACCAGACAGCCTAAATCATGTCTCTCAAGTTCTGTAGGGCAGGGGCAAAATGCTGCTAGTTTCTTTGCTAAAGCATAGCAAGAGTGACCTTTACTCCAATTCCCAATAAGTTCCTCATCTCTGTCTGAGACCACCTCAGCCTGAATTTTGTGGTCCACATTGCTATCAGCATTTTGTTTAAAACCGTTCAACAAGCCTCTAGGAAGTTCCAAACTCTCCCATGTCTTCCTGTCTTCTGAGCCGTCCAAACTGATTCAGCCTCTGCCTGTTACCCAGTTCCAAAGTCATTTCCACATTTTCAGATATCTTTATAGCACTGCCCACTCTCCCAGTACCAATTTTCTGTATTAGTGTGTTTTCACACTGCTGTAAAGAACTACCTGAGGCTGGGTAATTTATGAAAAAAAGAAGTTTAATTGACTCAGTTCTGCATGCTTAACAGGGAGGCCTCAGGAAACCTACAATCATGGTGGATGGCAAAGGGTAAGCAAACATCTTCTTCACAAAGTATCAGGAGAGAGAGTGTGTAAGGGAGGAGACGTGCCACACTTTTAAACCATCAGATTTCATGAGAACTCACTCATTGTCATGAAAACAGAATGGGAGAAATCCACCCCCATGATCCAATCATCTCCCACCCAGACCCTCTCCTGACATGTGGGGATTACAATTCCACATGAGATTTGGGTGGGCTCACAGAGCCAAACCATATCACCCAGTAAATATCCTTTCTGGATTCAGAAATTCGACCTAATTTCAAAGGGAATAGACCCTAGAATTTATGCATGCAGTTCATTTATTCATTGATTTACTTATTCACTCATTGAGTAGATATCACTTAAAGATGTCAGCTACTTATTTATACTGTGGAAAATAAAAGGTAAATAAACTAAGGTCCTCATAACTAGAGAAACCTACAACCTCATAGAAAAGACAGTTATGCAAATTGTCAATGTAATTTTGCTAAGCATGCAAGTCACAGATGTATGAATAAAATGTTATGGAAATGCACAGAGAGAAATAAGTTGAACTCCCTGGAGGTGTCTGTGGGTGTTGGAATACTCTAGTTATCTGTCTCCTGTAAGACTGCAAAAAGAGGAAGTAAAAAACTATTTGAAACTGTTGACTCGAAACTAAATCTTGAAATAATGAGAACAAAATTGTCTACAGTTTTAGATGAGTCTAGCAAGAGTGTATCCTGATATGTAAGGATTAGAATGCTATTTATTTTATATCTAAGCTGAGAAATTTTGAGAGACAAAGGAAACTTCAGAATTACCCAGCAATAGCAAACATTGGGCTGTCTTCCCCCAGGTGCAGACTTGAGGGCAAGAATTTGAGTACAAGCCATTTATTTGGGAGACTATCCCAGGAAGCACAAGCATGAGAGTGAGGAACTAAGGCAAGAAAAGGAGAGGACACAATAATAGTTATGTATCAAGTCAGTTACCACTGTGGGTAACAGGGACTCAATCCTGCTGAAAAACTGTGAAAATTGATCTAGAACATAACCCAGATGTATCCCCAAGGAGATAAGAAACTGGGCTATTTATCCCTCAACTTCCATCTTTTATCATCTAAGGGCCACACTCAAGAGCATAAACAACTACACAATTCTGGCCTGCCATTCTTTCTAGCCTAGAGGAAGCCTTATGGAGAGAGTCACAAGTGCTTATGTTGGGATGTCTTAGACATAGACTCGAATGTGAACACCCGATGCGTCATACGTAGAAACCAACAACATCTGCTATAAGGTGTTTCCTAAGATGGTCCCAGGGAAACTAGGCCATATGATCTTCCTACTAATTGCCCCATGTATTAGGGCATCTCCTCTTGAGTTGAGTATAAATCTGAATAGTTCAAAACTGTTAAATTTTTAGGGAGGGATAAAAAAACTTCTACTGTTAAATTTCTACAAAGATCTCCTCATACTATCTTGCTCATACTATTCCACATCTATATAAAAGCTCACTGAATTGCTATGTTCCTCGATTCAATTACATTTGCTCCATCTGTACTTGCTTGTGAAAACTCTCTAATTACCAAGTACACATTTAATTAAGCACCTTTTTAATCAGTTAGCATGAAGTTGTGAAAGTCGTAAGAGTGAGAGTCAGTCATATGAAATGAATAGCCAAAACCATAATAGATCCACCTGTTCAAAATGGGCAGAATAAAATAAATGTGTAGAACTTTAAATATTCTGTGGACTATATTCTACTTTACTGTTTTGCAAAATGACTTTCGAGTCATCATTAATGCTCTCAGTAATTAATGAACACCAGATGGAATATGAAACAAACACTGCCACATCCATCAGGAGGTGTTTCCTCACAGTTAAATGAGGCAGAGCTTGAAAAGTTTTACCTCCCCTAGTCTTGGTTCAAAGAAGGAAAGAAGGTCCTTAGATACATTTTTACATATTTTGGAGGAAACCTGGATGCACACCTTGACTTCTATTATACCCAGACCTTACACCATCTGTTTCTAATGAAAGATTCTATAACTTTATGTCAAATATCTTCAAGCAGTCTTTCTTCTCTCTCACTAGGTAGAAGGCATAATTTTGAGAATCTATAAAATGGGTAAGAAAAGGAAGAAAGCAACTCATATGATCCTATGTAGCTAAATTATGAAAATAAATGAATTGGTAGTTACTCCATTGCTCTCTGCTTGGCAGGCTAAGTATAAATCTGCAATTAAAGAATATCATCAATCTTAGGACTTCCAAATAGTAATAACAATGGATGTTCTGAGGTTCCCTATGCTCTTGAAAGACAGGGAACCAGGGCAAAACACAAGGAACTTCCATAGAGGGCTTATGGAAGATGAGGTCATGTGGAATCAGGCAGTAAATTGAGATGCAATGGCTGTGTTCTGGGATGCAAAAGTGAGAGGATGATCTGTTCTTTGGACTTTTCTAAAACTTTCATTGTAACTAAAATGTTGGGAAGTCATGAAGAGAATGCAATAAACTCTTTAGTTCTAGCAATTGAAATTGTGGTGGTGCAATAGTTTCAAGAGAAATTTAGGTGGAAAAGACTCATTCAGAGAAGAAGCAAGGCAAGACTGGCTGTAATCTAGAGAAGTTCTTCTAAGAAGTGAGTAAGATACAATTGTGTAAGATAGCACAGTTGATCTGTCCATACTCTAGGTCCTAAGTTTGCTTCTTATATAAACTGGGAAGAAAGTTGGAAATAGGGGCTCTGCAATGTTCTGGACTGAATGTTTACGTGCCCCCACCCAAATTCATGTTTTGAAATCCTAACCCACAATCCACAATGTGATGATTGTATAAGATGGTGTCTTTGGGAACTAAGTCATGAGGATAACCGCTCATGAATAGGATTAATATCCTTATAAAAGAGACCCTAGAGAACTCCCTTGTCACATTCACTATGAGAGGATACCGCAAGAAGTTGGTCATTTATGAGTCAGGAAGTGGGCCTCCATCAGACAGTGAATTTGCTGGCACTTTGTTCTTGGACTTTCCATCCTTCAGAACTGTGAGAAATAAGTGTTTGTTGCTTAATCCATCTAGTCTATGGTATTCTCTAAAGCAATCCAAACTGACTAAAGCATACAAGTGAAAAATAAACAACGTTTTACCCTTTGAAACAAAAGATATATTGAGCTATCTCCTTACTTGGCTTTACCATGCTCCCTCTCATATCTGGGCCCTGTTGTGTATTCCCCATTAATTGAATTACTGTTACCTGTTACATTTGCTATTTTATCCACCTACACAATGCCTACCTCAAAGGCCCAACCCAAGTCTAACTCTCTCTAAGGAACTGTATCATTTGAGTCTGCCTTACTCTCTCTTGCTATTCTGAAATGTTTTGACGCTTGTGATCTGTTCCACTAAATTCATTACTAAAATGTAGTCTGTTCTGTAGTGCATGCTATTATTTCACAGGGACAGCCTTATCTCTGCAGTAGGATTGCAGTTTCCTCCAGTCATGACTGTGATTTACACTTCTGTACCATGCTTGTAATATTAAACCTAGAATAACAAGAATTCACAGAATGTTTGAGCTGAAACAGAGATTTGATTTAAGTCCAGCATCGAGGGATGAGGCAACTGACACCCAGGAAAAACAAACAAACAAAAAAAAACCAAAAATCTTTTCTAGTGCCTTTCAAAGAGTTAATTACAGTGACAAAACTGGGGTATAAAATTTCTGACCCAGCCAGGCACACACCTGTAATCCCAGCACTGACACCCAGGAAAAACAAAAAACAAAACAAAACAAAAAAAACTTTTCTAGTGCCTTTCAAAGAGTTAATTACAGTGTCAAACTGGAGTATAAAATTTCTGACCCAGCCAGGCTCACACCTGTAATCCCAGCACTTTGGGAGGCCCAGGCGGGTGGATCATGAGGTCAGGAAATCAACACCGTCCTGGCTAACATGGTGAAAAACCATCTCTACAAAAAATACAAAAAATTAGCCGGGCATGGTGGCAGGTGCCTGTAGTACCAGCTACTCGGGAGGCTGAGGCAGGAGAATGGCTTGAACTCAGGAGATGGAGCTTGCAGTGAGCCAAGATTGTACCACTGCACTCCATCCTGGGTGACAGAGCGAGACTCCGTCTCAAAAAAAAAAAAAAAAAAAAAAAAATTCTGACCCAAAACTAATGTTTTTTCTCTCATACCATATAGCCTCCAAGATGTGATATATAATGATACAAACTTTGAAGTTCTTAAATGTTTAGGGGCTTTCCTCGAAACAAAAGGATTGGAACCTTTTCTAGACATTTTCTAGAAGGTAGGCCATCTTTAAAGAGCAAACTAAAAGGTTTCACTCAAAAGAACATTTAACCTGTTTTAGTCTAAGCAGAGGTTTTTGGTTTTTCTAATGAATGCCTCTGCTTTTGGTTCTTTCTAATAATCAGCAAGAAGGAGGGCATTGATATCATTTAAAGTACGTCACTCTACCTGACTGCAGGACCATCTTTCTGTCTTCTCTAGTAGTTAGGAAGTATATAAATTTGGTTCCAAGTGACAGGTGAAAAAGGTCTAGCTACAACTTGAGACTTATCAAAAACCTGCCTGTTCCTTCCAGCTATAGATCACTCAGCATTATCCCAGCAGCATATAAACTTTCTTCCAAAGAAAAAGGAACAAACACACAGTAAGAAAAGAAAGGGAAAGAGCAGAGAAAAAACTCAAAGGAATTGAAAGCAATAGATAAGTCCTCCTTTTGCAAAGCCAATATTGCCTGACCCCCACCTCAAACCTCACCCACACATAAATGACAAATGCCAGTATGCAGACTTAGGTGTGAGCTGCTGAAAATGCACAACCACTGAATTCTTTAAAACCTGACAACACAGATTAGCCTCAAGGAGTCTTATACAGAGAGTGCAAATTGAGCATAGAGAAAGAAGCTTCTTGAATGTATCAAGGATGAGGACTTGGGCATGCATTCTCTAAAATTCATATCAGTATAAATTTTTTGAGCCCCCCCCCCAAAAAAAATAGCAGAGCTTTAATCTTAAGGGAAAAGAGTTAACCATCCAATTACCCCTAGGTTTACAAACTTAAAGGCTAGCTAATCAACTCCTTGATTTTTAAGTTTGTTTCAGACCAGCATTTTTGTTCTTTCTGCTAGGCTAGAAAGCTATCTGAACTGCCTTAAAGTACTGTCTTGTATTTCTTTCTTTTCAAATGCACTCACAAAGTTGAATTTCTGAAATGTATCAATTTGTAAACTATCAGTTCATATCAGAGAGAAAATGCTAGGTTTTATGGTTTGGATATCTCAGGAAAAAATTAACGTGTTACCTGACAACTAAAAAAAGTTAGGAAACAATTTGTGCTTTTGACTTGTCGAAGACCACTCCTCCAAAACCCATGATTTTCTTATTATACTGAACCAAAGTTATTTCTAGAACCAAAGCAAATAAATATGTCTTTACATGGCACTGATTAATTATATGACAATTTGCTACTAAAATATAAGCATCTGTATATATTTAGAAATTGTTTTTTAGAAGTTCATAGAGGTTGTGCTAGACCCCTATTGACTCTTCCATAGGAATGACACCATGTTCAAAGAGGCAGGAGAAGAGACATAGAACCAGCAAACAAGACATGGAGTTTATTGAGGAGACTTATACTACAGTGTAGCCCAGTGGTAATGGGCTGGATAGCAGAACCACTACCGTTTGTAAAAAATACACAGTTGATATAGCATTTTATCTTAGCACCCTCCCCCTAGCACCCTCCACCCGGCAACCTTCACTTAACCCAAAACAAAAGGCCTTGATCCACTGTAAGGCCTACATGATGGGCCAGGGGTTCAGATGTTCCTCATCAATAAGGAATAAATCTCCAAGTTGTCTGCTTCCAGGTTCCTTAGCTTGGACCTCTGAACACCCATTCCTCTTAGATGATGGGGTCTTTAAATTATTGCTGTCAGATGAGTCTGCCATACAAAAGACTTTTAAGGGTGTCATATATTAACATTTAAACTTAATACCTAGAAATGTGTTTTAAGTACTTATTAGGAAGAATAAAAACTCTCTGGTTACTTTATATATAAGCAAAATAAGTCACATGTAACAATACTGTAAAAGAAATGTTAATGTGTTTTTTGAGGGAGCAGGCATCTGAAAATTAATACAATACAGTATCTTTTGTGCTTTTTTCCTTCATTTTAGTTATACTGATCAGAGATTGATATGGTTTTGCTACGTCCCCACCCAAATCTCATCTTGAATTGTAGCTTCCATAATCCCCACATGTCATGGGAGGGGCTTGGTGGGAGGTAATTGAATTCTGGAGGCAGGGTTTTTCCTGTGCTGTTCTCATGATAGTGAATAAGTTTCCCAAGATCTGATGGTTTTATAAAGGGAAGTTCCCCTGACCCTGCTCTCTTGCCTGCTGTCACATAAGTTGTGCCCTTGCCCCTCCTTTGCCTTCTGCTATGATTGTGAAGCCTCCCCAGCAATGTGGAACTGAGTCCATTAAGCCTCTTTTCTTTTTCTTTAAATAAATTACCCCATCTCAGATATTTCTTCATAGTAGTATGAAAATTGACTAATACAGTAAATTTGTACCAGTACAGTGAGGTACTACTATTAAGATACCCAAAAATGTGGAAGAGATTTTGGAACTGGGTAACAGGAAGAGATTGGAAGAGTTTGGAGGACTCAGAACAAGACAGAAAGATGTGGGAAAGTTTGGAGCTCCCTAAAGACTTGTTGAATGGTTTTGATTAAAAAAAAAGTCCGGGCTAAGGTAGTCTTCAATGAGATGAGGAACTTATTGGGAACTGGAGCAAAGGTGATTCTTGCTATGCTTTAGCAAAGAGACTGGCGGTATTTTGTCCCTGCCCTAGAGATCTGTGGAACTTTGAACTTGAGAGAGATGACTTAGTGCATCTGATGGAGGAAATTCCTAAGCAGCAATGCATTCAAGATATGACTTGAGTGCTCTTAAAAGCATTCAGCTTTATTCATTCACAAAGATAAGGCTTGGAATTGGAACTTATATTTGAAAGGGAAGCAGAGCATAAAAGTTTGGAAAATTTGCAGCCTGAGCATGTGGTAGAAAAGAAAAACC
The DNA here is from genome assembly GCF_000951045.1 of Mandrillus leucophaeus. Classification (NCBI taxonomy): domain Eukaryota; kingdom Metazoa; phylum Chordata; class Mammalia; order Primates; family Cercopithecidae; genus Mandrillus; species Mandrillus leucophaeus. Next base: position 17,476 of record NW_012108241.1, read on the forward strand.
CATTTCTGAGGAAAAATTCAAGCTAGCTGCAGAAATTTGCATAAGTAATGAGGAGCCAAATGTTAATTGCCAAGACAAAGAGAAAATGTCTCCAGGGCATGTCAGAGACCCTAATGGCAGCCCCTCCCATGACAAGCTGGGAGGCCTACAAGTTAAAAATGGTTTTGTGGGTCATGCCCATGGTCTTGCTGCTGTGTGCAGTCTCAGGACTTGGTGCTCTGCATCCCAGCTGTGGCTAAAAGGGACCACAGTAGGGCTCAGGCCATTGCTTCAGAGGGTATAGGCCCCAAGCCTTGGCAGCTTACATGTGGTGCTGGACTTGTGGGTGCACAGAAGTCAAGAATTGAGGTTTGGGAACCTCTGCCTAGATTGCAGAGGATGTATAGAAACACCTAGATATCCAGACAGAAGTTTGCTGTAGGGGCAGAGCCCTCATGGAGAACCTCTGCTAGGACAGTCTAGAAGGGAATGTGGAGTTGGAGCCTCGCACAGAGTCCCCACTGGGGCACTGCTCACTGGAGCTGTGAGAAGAGGGTCACTGTCTTTCAGACCCCAGAATGATTAATAGACAGTTTGCATTGTGCACTTGGAAAAGTCACAGACACTCAACGCCAGCCCATTAAAGCAGCCAGAAGGGGGACTGTACCCTTCAAAGCCACAGCGGCAGAGCTTCCCAAGACCAAAGGAGCCCACCTCTTTCATCAGCATGACCTGGATGTGAGACATGTAGTCAAAAGAGGTCATTTTGGAACTTTACAATTTGTACTGCCCCACTGGATTTTGGACTTGCATGGGCCTTTAGCCCCTTTCTTTTGGCCAGTTTCTTCCATTTGGAATGGGTATATTTACCAAATGCCTATACCCCACTGTATCTAGGAAGTAACTAACTAACTTTTTATTTTACAGGCTCATAGGCAGAAGGAACTTGCCTTGTTTCAGATGAGACTTTGGATTGTGGACTTTCAAGTTAATGCTGAAATGAGTTAAGACTTTGGGAGACTGTTGGAAAGGCATGATTGGTTTTGAAATGTGAGGATATGAGATTTGGGAGGGGCCAGGAGCAGAATGATATGGTTTGGCTGTGTCCCCACCCAAATCACATTTTGAATTGTAGCTCCTTAATACTCTTGTCATGGGTGGGACCTAGTGGGAGATAATTCAATCATGGGAGCTGGTTTTTCCCATGCTGTTCTTGTGATAGAGAATAAGTCTCCTGAGATCTGATGGTTTTATAAAAGGCAGTTACCCTGCACACACTGTCTTGCCTGCTGCAATGTAAGATGTGCCTTTGCTCCTCTTTTGCCTTCTGCCATAATTCTGAGGCCTCCCCAGCCATGTGGAACTGTGAGTCCATTAAACCTCTTTTTCTTTATAAATGACCCAGTCTCAGGTATTTCTTCATAGCAGTATGCAGATGGACTAATACAGAAATATATGTCCTACTGAAACTTTTAAAAAACACAAGTACTTAATTTTCTCTGTTGAACCTTTCAATTTGCTCATAATGTTTAACGTAATATTTATTTCAAGTCACCAAACTAATGACAAGATAAAGATGTGGACACACTTAATTTGCTCAATGTTTGTTGAGGTATACTAGTGGTTCTAACATTATTATTCATGTATTTTTAAACCTGGACATAAAATTTTTAAATTCTTCTAGTATTTTTTAACGTATACTCTAAAAAGAGAATGCAATATATATATAAT
>NW_012108241.1:19259-19644 GCF_000951045.1 Mandrillus leucophaeus
ACCAAAGCCTGGCAGAGACACAACAAAAAAAGAGAATTTTAGACCAATATCCCTGATGAACATCGATGCAAAAATCCTTAATAAAACACTGGCAAATCGAATCCAGCAGCACATCCAAAAGCTTATCCACCATGATCAAGTGGGCTTCATCCCTGGGATGCAAGGCTGGTTCAACATACTCAAATCAATAAGCATAATCCAGCATATAAACAGAACCAAAGACAAAAACCACATGATTATCTTAATAGATGCAGAAAAGGCCTTTGACAAAATTTAACAGCCCTTCATGCTAAAAACTCTCAATACATTCGGTATTGATGGAACGTATCTCAAAATCATAAGAGCTATTTATGACAAACCCACAGCCAATATCATACTGAATGGG
>NW_012108241.1:19694-25294 GCF_000951045.1 Mandrillus leucophaeus
GATTTGTGTTCTAGTGAAGAGTTCAGACCTACATACATCAGACTAAATGTGCATAAGGAAAAGGAGTGAATCAAAGAAACAAAAGAGATGATTATACCAGAAGCTAAAATGTCAACTTCATAACAATTGAAATAAATTAAAAAGACCACATTAAAATACCAGAAAGTAATTGCGACTGGGGGAGGTGTTTTAAAATTAGCTAGGGTGTTAGAAAATCTCTTGCCTCAGTTTATGGAACAATAATCATTTGAAGTGTAGCTGGAAGAAACCAGATTACAGCATGTTCTAACTCCAGGGGAATTGAAGAGAACAGCAAAAAGACTGCCAGTTTGGGGATCTGGCAACCATCTCCTCAGAGACTATGCTGTAAAATCCCAACAGAGCCATGATTTGACTATCTCTGTAGCTCACCATTTTGTGAGCACCTACTTTGTTCCAGGTACCCATCATACTTTAATTCTCACAGCAACTTGTTTTAAAGAAATTACAGAGTATCAGAGTAATTAAGGTAATTGCAAATACCCATGCAATTTACAATTTTCAGACCTGGATTTTATTCCAAGTTTATCTAATTCCAAAGCCTTCAATATGAATCATTGCTTGTGTTTCATGATTGTGAAATGTAAGAACGATGTAATTATTGCAATTTTAAAAACCAGAATGATTAGCCTTACAATTTGGGTAATATTTAAGCATCTTACCCTAAGTTCAGGTCATTGGGTTCTCTTTATTATATGTATTCTCATTCAATTTCCCAGTAGAAACACTAAACTACACTGTGTTCTACACACACACACACACTCTCTCTCTCTCTCTCTCTCTCTCTCAAATAGAACCATGTTTTAATCTCAATATGCAGAATTAAGGAAAAATGATCTTTCCCAATATTTACTAGTTGGCCTAAGCTTGTAAATAATTATCATCCCTACAAACGCTTAGGAAAGTAAATATCCCAGTCCAACTAGTAATTATGGTAACATTGCAGGAGCTTAATATTAAAGTTTTTCATATTTTAGCATTATGAGCCTTACTTATCAGTAAGTCAGCAATTGCTTTTTATGTTTTTGGAGAAAAGCTGCTATGTCTTTGTCTAAAGTAAGTAAAAAAGTAGTGGTCTCCTTTATTAAGAAAACATGTGACTGATCCTGTAGTTATTAAGAGGTTATTTTTCTCACTTGTGTCTTTCTCATATGGAGGATAAATTTAAATGTAAAACTCAATATATTCTCATTTATATATTATTGTTTGTGCATGAACAGAGATTGTGTGTGTTGTTACAGAGATTGGGAGGGGGGAGGCAGAGAGGAACTGATATTAAGTGAATATCTTTTATGTAACAGACGCTCCTTTTAGCTCTCTACATTGTTTTTCATTGAGTACTCACAAAATTTGATTATGCTCTGTATTTTTCAGAACTATCCTGTTGCAAGTGACAGAAACCCAATTCAAAATGGCTAAAGCAAGCAAGTGGTTTATAAAATAAGCTCATACTGCCAGAAATGCAGGGTAGGCTGGCTATAGTCACAGGTGGAGGTTCATGTAATGTCATTAATCACCTGATGGGTTCTTCCTGCCCCTTGCACAGACAAGACCAACTCACTGAGACTGTTATTTTGCAGTAAAAAAAGGAGTTTAATTAATGCAAGGCTGACCACATGGGATAACTGAGGTTATCACTCAAATCAGTCTCTCTGAAGGCTTGGAGGTTAGGGTTTTTCAAGGATAGTTTGGTGGGCAGGGGACTAGGGAATAGGTGTTCTTGATTGGTTGGAGATGCAATTATAAGGATGTGGAAAACAGTCCTCTTGTGCTGTGTCCACCTCTCTGTTGGGGTCCATAGGACTGGTTGAATCATGAGTCATGAGTCCAGGTGGGGATCAGTCAGTTGCCAGCATGCAAAAGTCTGGAAAGCATCTCAAAAGACCAATCTCACTGATATAGCTGGGATGTTTTTACCCTCCAAATCTCATGTTGAAATGTGGTCCCCAATGTTGGAGGTGGGGCCTGGTGGGAGATGTTTGGGTCATGAAGACAGACTGCTCATGAATGACTTGGGGCCCTTTGTACAGTAATGAGTGAGTTCTTATATCACTTCCCAGAGGAACTGGTTGTTTCAAACAGCCTGGGAGCTCTCTGGCTCCCTCTCTCACATGTGACATGCTTGTTTCCTCTTCACCCTCTGCCATAAGTAAAATCTTCCTAAGACCTCACCAGAAGTCAAGCAGATGTTGGTATCATGCCTATATGCTTATATGTCTGCACAACCGTGAGCCAAACAAACCTCTATTTTTTATCAATTACCCAACCTCAAGGTATTTCTTTATAGCACAGCAAATGAACTAACACAAGTTCTACGATGGTGAGGTCATCTATAGGATCAACTGGGGAAGTTACAAATCTTCTGACCTCTGCCCACATGACTCCTGAGCAATATAGGATTATACAAGCTATGCCTACATCTCAGCAGAGTTCAGGCCCCTCCCATAATTCTTATCTCATGGCCTTTCATTAGTTTTCAGTCCCTGAGCAAAGAGGGGATTAGTTTTAGGGAAGGACTATTATAGAACTTGTTTCCAACTTAAACTAAATTCTTCCCATGGTTTGTTTGGCACAGAAATGAGTAAAGACAGCCAGTCTGTGAGGCTAGAAGAAAGATGCAGTCAGACATGTTAGATTTCTCTCAGCCTCAATCTCTGCAAAGGTGGTTTCAATGCCTTCCTTGGGCTTCACCCTACCTTAATACTTAGGCATGAACTATGGAGATGGAAAAAGACTGAGGACTCCTCTAACTTCTTCCTGTTGACAGTGGGCATAGTTGGGATGGGGTTTTCCCAAGGACAAGAGGAGTTGTCTGTATGTATTCACAGGTGCCTAGTTCGGGTCTCAAGTTCTGCATAACAAAAACACTAATATTCTTATCTATGGTTTCGTACAGCACTTGAGAGAACAGTGGACTATAAGATAATAATGAGCCCTAACATAAGGGGTAAAATTCTTAGCTTCAGGAGTCTCTGTAAAGCTGATCTGAGGCTTTGAGGGATCCAGGTGAATGGCCGTGAAAACCAGTTAGATATTGGGTTGTTAGTGGAGACTCAAAAACAATGGACAAGAATGGAATCTAATAACAAGTGTACTATAATTTTTCTGATATAATGTTTATCTCTTCACTTTTTCATTTCTATCAAAGACACATTATAGTAGGACTAATTTATTTACAAAATAAATTTTATCCTTTTTATACTTGGCATAATTATACACATAAAATGAGGTGAGAATAATTAATAGCCATATATCCTTTTTCTAAATTGGCTTTTCTGGGACTTCTTTTTATAAGGAATCTCAGATTAGACCTTTTAAAAGTCTCTTGAGCCCAGCCAAGGATTTATTTGTGCCTGCAGATGTTTGTATGAATTGAATGAATTCCTTCCTTCTCAATGTTTCCAAAATAACTTGGGGTTCCTTGGCCTGTCGGAATGTGACATTCTTTACTTACTACAGGTTAGGAAACCTGTAAACGACAAAGTATGAGACCAATTTTCCCAAGGAACTTTTGTTGGCTCTGTAGTTCAATATCAATTCTTCAAAGCAGTCTGAAAACATGTCATACCAGTCAAAGTCTTGGTAAAATGATCAGTGTCTGCAATTGTTTCCTGTTAGAAAAGAAAACAGATTCTCATTGAATTATTCCATATAAATATATTGTCATAAGTTAAAAATATTCATAAATAGTTTCCAAATTCTGGAGAATTCAGGTAGAGAGAAAGATATATATGCCAAACGTTGCTCAAGGGAGTATACTTTACTCAGGTGTTAAAATGTTGTAAACAGCTCAAAAGAAAATAAGTTTTCTTGACTCTGGAAGACAAGCAATGTTTCAAGCAATAAATCATAAAAAGATTATTTCAGTCTTCTATTAGTTCAGTCCATGCCAATAACTCCTGTTTTGCTCAAATCTCATGAATACATCAGCTTTCCATGACAGTCTGGGAAGTTTTCCTATTTCAAATACACAATTTCTAAAGTTATCAGAAACTTGCATTCATGAGCACCCATCAGAGTTCTCTAGCTGATTATAAAATCACCTTTTCAAAAGGATCGATCTAAAGCATTTGTGGATGACAAAAGTTTTAGAACATTCAAGGTTAATGATACAATTGGTGAAAATGGGCTTATTTTGTGGCATAAAAATTTTAACATAATTATAATTATTACTGGTGACATATATGGAGACATATCAGAATACAAGAATCTCATGCAATTCTGTAACACACAATAATTACACATTCATACAAATATGATCCAAAGAAAGCCAAACATGGGGGGTGGAGCAAGATGGCTGAATAGGAACAGCTCCAGTCTCCAGCTCCCAGCGCGAGGGACACAGAAGACAGGTGATTTCTGCATTTTCAACTGAGGTACTGGGTTCATCTCACTAGGGAGTGCTGGACAATCAGTGCTGGTCAGCTGCTGCAGCCCGACCAGCGAGAACTGAAGCAGGATGAGGCATTGCCTCACCTGGGAAGCACAAGGGGGAAGGGAATCCCATTTCCTAGTCAGGGGAACTGAGACACACAACACCTGGAAAATCGGGTAACTCCCACCCCAATACTGCGCTCTACCAAGGGTCTTAGCAAACGGCACACCAGGATATTATATCCCACATCTGGCTGGGAGGGTCACACGCCCACGGAGCCTCCCTCATTGCTAGCACAGCAGTCTGTGATCTAACAGCAAGGCAGCAGGGAGGCTGGGTGAGGGGTGCCCACCATTGCTGAGGCTTAAGTAGGTAAACAAAGCCGCTGGGAAGCTCGAACTGGGTGGAGCCCACAGCAACTCAAGGAGGCCTGCTTGTCTCTGTAGACTCCACCTCTGGGGACAGGGCACAGCTAAACAACAATAAAAAAAGCAGCAGAAACCTCTGCAGATGCAAACGACCCTGTCTGACAGCTTTGAAGAGAGCAGTGGATCTCCCAACACGGAAGTTGAGATCTGAGAATGGAAGACTGCCTGCTCAAGTGGGTCCCTGAACCCTGAGTAGCCTAACTGGGAGACATCCCCCACTAGGGGCAGACCGACACACCACACCTCACATGGCAGGGTACAACCCTGAGACGAAGCTTCCAAAGCAAGAATCAGACAGGTACACTCGCTGTTCAGCAATATTCTATCTTCTGCAGCCTCTGCTGCTGAGACCCAGGCGAACAGGGTCTGGAGTGGACCTCAAGCAATCTCCAACAGACCTACAGCTGAGGGTCCTGACTGTTAGAAAGAAAACTAAGAAACAAGAAGGACACCCACACCAAAACCGCATCAGTACATCACCATCATCAAAGACCAAAGGCAGATAAAACCACAAAGATGGGGAAAAAGCAGGGCAGAAAAGCTGGACATTCAAAAAATAAGAGCAAATCTCCCCCTCCAAAGGAACACAGTTCATCGCCAGCAATGGATCAAAGCTGGATGGAGAATGACTTTCATGAGTTGAGAGAAGAAGGCTTCAGTCCATCAAACTTCTCAGAGCTAAAGGAGGAATTATGTACCCAGCACAAAGAAACTAAAAATCTTGAAAAAAGAATGGAAGAATTGATAACTAGAATAAT
>NW_012108241.1:29528-35744 GCF_000951045.1 Mandrillus leucophaeus
GGAGTTATACCTGATGTAAATGACGAGTTGATGGGTGCTGACGAGTTGATGGGTGCAGCCCACCAACATGGCACAAGTATACATATGTAACAAACCTGCACGTTATGCACATGTACCCTAGAACTTAAAGTATAATCATAATAATAAAAAATAGAAAGCCAAACACTATTTCATACTTGAAAATACCTCCTGTATGATTTTAACACAACAAATTAAGCAAATGTCTCTTTTGGACTTCAGGGGACCTAATATTTTAAAAATTAATAAGATAAAAAGGATTGAATTTAGAATTTGAAATTTTCATCTTGGAAGATTTGTTAAAAATCAAATGTTTAAAGCACTTGATACCACAAAGTTGGATCACAGGTCATTCATTTGGTCAAAGTGATAACTGACAAAATTTCAAGAAGTCAAAAACCCTTACTCTGATAAAGAGGAGACTCAGCTTTTCAAACAAGATCCAAGAAAGACAGCTTGAGATCAACTGACAGTCCTTCTCCTCTCCATCCCTTTTTCCTTTTTACCTGCAGTTTACTCAAAAAGCCAAAAAAAAAAACAAAAAAAACCAAAAAAACAAAAAAACCCCACTATTTTTAAGTATTACATGGAAAGTTCTGTTCAGAAGAGAAAACCGAATTCTACCTTTGCATTAGTGCATTATTAATGTAAAAGTTAATTTTTACTACAATGTTATAAATAAATATATCTAATTTTAATTAGTTTAACTGTGAGGTATGATTTCTACAAACCCTTTATTACCTTTTATAATTTTTTATTAAAAGGCAAATTAATGATCCACAAAACTCTATTTTTCAGACACAGTGGCCCAGATTCTGGGCCTGCAGCAATGTGTTTTACATATTAATGTTCAGTCCAGAGAAAAGCTAAATAATCTCCCTCAAATTTTGGACAACTTGCTCACACACAGAAATTCCTTTACAAGATCAATCTTTTACAAATGTTTTACGACTTGCTTAAATCTTCAATTTTGTCTTCTCATTTTTTAAACTTAGGACAATTCTTAAAAACTGCTAAACTTGACAAAATTACTTTCCCTTTAATAAAAACCATACTGCAATGACTTCTTATATAACCTTTTACCAAAAACGCATTCTTTCTTTATACATCTTTTATATAAAACTGTTTCTCTTGTAGTCTCAATTTCATATTTGACAATGTTAACTCTTTGAAACTTTTACTTTTAGTGAAAATCCTGGTAAGAAATTTTAACCATGTATCAGGCTGCAGAGCCCAAGGAAAGGACAGACCACAGACAGTATCTGACTTTTCCCAGCATAGGCAGGGGACTTGGCTAACTCCACATGTCTCAGGCCTTACTAGTATTTAAATGGCTGTAAAACAGACAAGTCAAAAAATTATACAAAATGTCACAGCCCAAGTATCTAAATTCTGAAGACTTTTTTTTTTATTTTACCAATAATCTTAAAAACTATCTTTATTTACCAAAGATTACTGAAGTTATATTAATTAAAAGGAATTAAATAAAATATTTGGGGGCAGATTTCTCATGAATGCTTTATCCCCATCCCCTTTGGTACTGTCCCCATGATAGTGAATGAGTTCTCATTAGATCTGGCTGTTGAAGAATGTGTGGCACCTCCCCACTCTCCCGCTTGCACCTGCTTTCACCATGTGATGTGCCTGCTCACTTACCACATTCTACCATGATTGTAAGTTTCCTAAGGCATCCCCAGAAGCCAAGCAGATGCCAGCATCATGCTTCCTATACAATCTACAGAGCTGTGTGTCAATTAAACCTATTTTCTTCACAATTACCAAGTGTCAGGTTCATCTTTATAGCAATATAGGAACATAGTAATACACTGGCTCCCCCAAAAGAGAGAAATGCTGGGGGATGAGACAGTGCAATGCTTCCACAATGTATGTCATTGCACTAACATTTTCCCATGGCTGCTTGGTAACCCATCACCCATCAGCCTATTCTGTAATCAGCCCATCCCTCATTCCATGCCTTCTAGGTGCCCAAGAGCATGATTTTATTATCAAAACATGCAAAGAAAGGAGTATCACCCTGTAGTAATAACCATTCACTGTAAGCAACTGCCATTATGCATCCTTAAAAATATATCTTCTACATAGGTATTACACACTCAAGCTAAATGTTCTGTCATAATGCAAAATAATTTCTGATGCCCTCGAAAGTCAAAAAGGTCAGTTAACACAATGCAAAACAGTGTAGAGCCTTAGAATTTGAGAGGGATCTGTCTATTTACAATTCTTGGGGATCCAAGAGGAAAACAGGTTTTTCCCAAAACAAAGTCTGAGGTTCCTTCTCTATTTTCCCCAAAGGATCCCATCTGTTAGAAACTACTTTAGATCCCCTCATACGGACACTGAGTTTAGCAAGAGGAAGTGACAGGCAGAAGTAAATGGAGAAACAGAATTCAGTTTGACTGAGGAAAAAAAAAAACTTACAAAAATATATCAAGAGAGAAAAATCATAGAAGCCTTATATATATACATATTGTAATATGTATACATATTATAATATATATATAATATATATATTTGAATATCCACTTTTAATTGAGCTGGGTTATAACTTTAAGAAAATCCTTTCAAATCTCTTATTAACAGACTGTAGCCAGGACAAACCACCAAAACCTCTGGCTTTTAAGTATTTTTTTTCCTTATACTTACTCTCCCAAGTGAAACCAATAAGCCCCAACTAAGGCCATGATTTATGACACACAAGGTGTCCCTAAAGAGGTGGCAAGCAGTTTTTACAAGATCTACCCTAAAGGTAACTCAGAGAAAGGAAAGTTTCACTGGCTATAAATGGGGTACAACTTACATTTCTATCCAGTCATATTCTGCAGGGCCTCAGCTTCTCAGCTACCCATCTACATACAAAGGTCCCAAAACGCTATATGTGCACACAGATGGAAGGCAGGAAAACAAAACCATACATGGGAGGGAAAAGATCAATAAGTGGCAAAACTGACACAGGTATCAGAATAAAGAGGATCTATTCCCTAAGCCAGGACTTGATCCCATGCCAGCACCACAAAAGGGCAAAGCCTTACCTACTGAGCTATAGCACGGGTGAGTTTTCATTCCTCTTCCCAGGAGTCTGGAACAGTCATTTGTGAACTTGCAAAGGATTTTAAAACTACCCAAGGGAATTCTCAAGGCTAGCCATGACACTATTATTAACCTCTTTTCAATTGTTTGGAATAAGAGAACTCTAAAATCTTTTTTTCTTTCAATGGTGTGCTTAGTTTCAATAGTGACTCAACCTCAAACCTTTCTAAAGCCAGGATGAAAATTTTCCAGGTGTTCATCATATGATATGGTTTGGATTAGTGTCTCCACTCAAATCTTATGTTGAAATGTAATCCCCAATGCTGGAGGTGGGGCCTGGTGGGAGGTGATTGGATAATGAGGGTGGTTACTTATGAATGGCTTAGCACCATCCCCCAGTCTTGTTCTTGAGATAGAATTCTCACAAGATCTGGTTGTTTAAAATTGTGTAGCCTCTCCCCAGTCTCTCGGCCCTGATTCCGCCATGCAAGATGCCTACTTCTGCTTTACCTTCTGCCATAAGTAAAAGCTCCCTGAGACCTTCCCAGAAGCAGATGCTGCTACATTTCTTGTACAGCCTGTGGAACCATGAGCCAATGAAACCTGTTTGCTTTATAAATTACCCAGTCTCAAGTATTTCTTTATAGTAGTGCAAGAATGGACTAATATACCATACAAGCAAGAAGTATTTCTAGAGAGTGGGTAGAAAAGGCCTCCTTACGCTCTCCAAGAATTTCCTGTCAGAAATGGGATTAAGGCAGCAAAAGACAACAAAGGCCCCATAGGAATGGGTCCTTTTAAGAAAAAGTTCACCTAAGGGCCTGATACATTCAGGATGGAGAATGTGCTGATGTTTCTTGGACTCCCAGTCTTTCAGACAAGCTGCCTAATATGAACCTGAAAATTTCTGCCTTCTGGATTGCAGAATACGCCCACATGGTTACAAAGTCAAGCTCCCAAGAACGTGAAACAAGATGAGAGAGAAACCTTATCTAGTTTTTGCTTCAGGGACCTGCAGCAAAGTTTGTATCTGACCAGTCTGCAGGGCCAGCTCAATTGGTGGGTATATAGGGGTCTTAGGCCACCTTCTATCTTATGGTATTCCTCTTTGTGACAGAATGACTCGGAAAGATAAATGCATAGCACAAAGTAGGCTGTATGCCAGATTCCCCACAACCTTAGATTCGTCTCATAAATCCTTTCCCTCATCAATGAAAACCTTTCAGAGGAGACAAACATTAATTTTTACCATATACTCAACTGGTTTGCACACACACACACACACACAGAGAAGCCAGAAGCTGGTCAGAAATTCTTACCCTTTTGCCAGCTTGCCAAGTTTCTGGGCTCCCTTTTTCTGTAGCTTCCAGAAGAGTAGAGTAGAGTTGGTGAAACCACTCTCTGCACCATATTTGTGGGGGCCAAGTTGCAATACAGAAGGAAATCATCCTTTTCTACTTCATGGAATCATAGGAAAAAGCCTCTCAATCGTACAAGAGGCAGCCCAACAGGCTATATGGGGGAATTGAATTAACATTTCCCATTCTGGCCAGAATGATATACGTGTGACAAAACACAGACAGTAGTCATCCCACTCAGCACCGAAGTATCAACCTGGCAAAGCTCAAACATCACCCACTGGCCTCTGTTGTCTTTGATCCACTCAAGATCAGGAGGGATGACCTCCAACCCAGAATTTCAACAGTCAGTATCTTGGCAAGATGGAAGGGCAAATGGTCATCCTGAGTTAGACCTGTTGAGCTTCCTTCAGGGCTCACCAAATGTGAGCAGACCAAAAAAGGGGATTCTCCAAATTAAGGCCTGCTAGACTTCTATTAGCAATTCCTTCAGGGATTCCTCCACATATATAAACACACACACATGGGGCCGACAAAATGTGGGTCTGGACCAAGGAGGGCAGATCCTGGATGAACCCGAGATTTGTAACCAACTGATGGGTTCTTCCTGTCCACTGCACAGACAAAACCAACTCACTGAAACTGTGGTATTGCAGCAAAAAAGAGTTTAATTAATGCAAGGCAAGCCACATGCATGGAACTTTCAGTTCCATGGAAGAACTGGAGTTATTATTCAACTCAGTCTCCTCCAAGGCTCAGAGGTTAGGGTTTTTAAAGGATACTTTGATGGACAGAGAACTAGGGAATGAATGCTGCTAATTGGTTGTGGATGAAATCATAGGAGTGTGGAAAACAGTCCTTGTGCACTGAGTCCACCTCTTTGTTGGGGGCACAGGATGGCTTGAATCATTAGTCACATGTTTGGGTGAGATCAGTTCATTGCCAGAATGCAAGTCTGAAAAATATCTCAAGAGTTCAGTCTTAAGTTCTATAACAGTGATGTTATCTATAGGAGCAATTGGGAAAGTCAAAAATCTTGTGACCTCTGTCCACATGACTCCTAAGTAGTAAAGGATTATAGAAACTATGACTCTATAATCCTAATCTCAGAGTTCAGACCCCTTTCATAAGCCTAATCTCATGGCCTTTGTTAGTTTTCAGTCTCTGAGGAAGGAGGGGTTAGTTTTTGGGAAGGACTATTATCATCTTTAATTTCAAGTTAAACTGTAAACTAAATTTCTTCCATAGTTAACTTGGCCTATGTCCAGGAATGAATGAAGATAGTCAGCCTGTGAGGCTAGAAGCAAGAAGAAATCAGCCATGTTAGATTTATTTCAGTGTCATAATCTTTGCGAAGGTGGTTTTATCATCAATACACAATCTAACTCTCTTTAACTCTGAGGTCTACACTGTGCCATCCTGGCTCAATTCTCCAGAAGTCTCTCAAATCATGTCAGCAAAACAGATCCAGCAACTGCTGGTTTACATCTGTAGCTCATCAATCCCAGAGAGAGTAAATTCATCTTTCGGAGATGCTTCATTGAGTCCCCACATTGAATTCAATTAGAACACCTTGGTCTCATAACCAACTTTGAACAAGAAACAGAAACAAAGAGAGTTTGGTGCCCAGTTGACCAAACCTTCATCCTATTACCCTGCTTAGTGCCACGCAGGAGAAACTCTACTTGAAGCACATGGGCTTACCATTGGGAGAGGAGTGCTTTCCTAGGGAAAGGTCAGAGATTATCAGAGAAGGAAGAGATGGGGTAAGCATAGGGTTCTGAATAGAAGG
>NW_012108241.1:35794-36177 GCF_000951045.1 Mandrillus leucophaeus
ACATAGGCTCAAAATAAAGGGATGGAGGAAGATCTAACAAGCACATGGAGAACAAAAAAAAGCAGTGGCTGCAATCCTTGTCTCTGATAAAACAGACTTTAAACCATCAAAGATCAAAAGAGAAAAGAAGGATATTACATAATGGTAAAGGGATCAATTCAACAGGAAGAGCGAACTATCTTAAATATATATGCATGCAAAACAGGAGCACCCAGATTCATAAAGAAAGTCCTTAGAGACTTACAAAGACACGTAGATTCCCATACAATAATAATGGGAGACTTCAATACCCCACTGTCAACATTAGACAGATCAATGAGACAGAAAGTTAACAGGGATATCCAGGAATTGAACTCATCTTTGCACCAAGCAGACCTAATAGA
>NW_012108241.1:36227-48191 GCF_000951045.1 Mandrillus leucophaeus
CTATTACCCTGCTTAGTGCCACGCAGGAGAAACTCTACTTGAAGCACATGGGCTTACCATTGGGAGAGGAGTGCTTTCCTAGGGAAAGGTCAGAGATTATCAGAGAAGGAAGAGATGGGGTAAGCATAGGGTTCTGAATAGAAGGCACCAACTTAAATTTCAATTTCAGATCAATAATTAATATTTTGATTATAATTATGTACCAAATGTTGTATAATTTTTATTATAAATATGTCCCATGCAATATTTGGAACAATACTAAAAAATTATTCCTTGTTGATCTAAATTCAAATTAAAGTGTGTTTCCTCTACTTTTGTTGGTCAAATTTGGCAATTCTAAATAAGCAAAAACAGCAGAAGCGTACTACAAAGACCCTATTAACATAACATTTTTCACATGAGAATGTCATAGCTTGGAAACATTTTATAACAAGCCCCAAATCATACACATATTGCATATCTTAATATAAATTCATAGCTTACTATAAAGTCCCTATTTAATCTACACCTATTTTTCTTGCCCTAGGTCCCTTGAAGTAAAAGGTCCTATACGTAGACTTGAAACTAAGAAACTAATCTTTACTTTAAACACAGTAATGCTCAACTGCAACCAATTGAAATGACTTCCTGACTCATTAACATAAACTTCAGTAGACTCAGCAAATATTTGTAGTTTCACATTATTCTAAGAACTCTAATTAGCCAATATTCTGTAATTCATACCTTTTTCATGGTCCCTGTGTGATGGCAAACCTGACTAATTGAGAGGAATATTCCAAGGTGGTGGAAAGAAGATCCAGGAAGTGACACAAGGAGGCTACACAGAAATTAACTTTCATCACACACAGCTTACCAATAAAGAAATACAAAAGAAACTTTATAGTGCCTGGAGTCAGACAGATCCTGGTGACAAGAAGAACTGAAAACATGGTCTCCATGGATGAGCAGGAAGTTAAAAAACCTAACAGAGAGGATCTAAGAGAAGAGAAATCTTGTTTCATTTGTGTTAAGTACATAAAGCTAACCCCAATTTCAGACTTAGTGTTACTGCTCCAATGTTATCTTCTTTGTTATCATTTCAGGAAAAAAAAAAAATGCAACTGGTTGTATTTTATTTCCTGATAGTGTATCCATAATGTTTTCATCTCCTCACAAAGACAAATTAGCATATTAGGGTTAAATGAACCTTCTATTTTAATTACGAATCTTCTCACTGTGCTTACAAACTTCCCTCTGAAGACAAAGTACAAAGAATTGATAAAGTAGATGAGGGAAGCACCAGTAGAATGCCTGCTTAAACTGATTTATTAGCTCATTAGGATGGATTAGCCTGCATCACTTATGGACCCTTGGTCTAGGTGAAACCAGCACAAGCAGTCTATCCATACAAAATAGTGAGACATCGTAATGAAATTAAGAATTGAATTTAGTGAATGGGTCATTCTGTTTAGTCTCTCCATGTCTCCAGAATGATCCAGCATGAACAAGTGGGCATGACCAGTAAGAAAATAATTATAACAGTAACAACAATACTTATTTATCACTTTCAATTATATAGGCTTTATGCTAAATACTTGTATAAGCTTATTTAAAATCTGCAATAATTACATGAGGTAGATCTTATCCCCATGTTTTACAGATTAGGAGACTGTGGTTCCAATACTCATTATGGAACATCTTCATGGCAGAGCTAGGGTTTGTAACACAAATCTATTCAGTTTCAAAGTCCATCCCATTACCCACTGCCTCATATTGCCTCCCTGGGCTGCAAAAGAAACACAAAAGTGGGGTCAGAAAATCTGTACTTTAAAAGTGTTTGAAACCTTATTCATTGACACATTTGCTACTCATCTAGACCTCTAAGCTTCCTTTCAGGAAAATAATCACTTCAAGCCTAAATATGCTCTCAGGTAATCTGGCAAAACTGTCGGAAACTGTGTTCTTATCTTCCCTCTGACCCCCCAGGCACCCTGCTGAGATGCCTGATGTAGGACTTCCTTTCATGTTCAGCACCTAAAAAAATCCCAGCAGAATTCCCGCAGCCTGAAATGGACACTGCAGCTCTCATTATGTGGTGAATCTTGGGTGACACTTTCTGGCTAACAGCTCAGGTGGAAGGAAGTGAGATGCCCTTATCCAACCCCACAGCCGTGTCCTGGATTTTCAGCCATACCTCTCTTCTCCGATGTGCCTTCTTTTATTTTCCATTCAATTTGATCCAGGGAAAAGTCCATTTTAAAAAGCACTACTCTTCACCACAGGATTAAGAAAATGTCAGGACATACATATTTTTTTTTCTTTGAGACAGAGTTTCACTCTTGTTGCCCAGGCTGGAGTGCCATGGGGCAATCTCTGCTCACTGCAACCTCTGCCTCCCAGGTTTAAGCGATTGTCCTGCCTCAGCCTCCCAAGTAGCTGGGATTATAGGAATGTGCCACCGTGTCTGGCTAATTTTTTGTATTTAGTAGATATGGGGTTTCATCATGTAGGTCAGGCTGGTCTTGAACTCCTGACCTCAGGTGATCCACCTGTCCAGCCTCCCAAAGTGCTTGGATTACAGGCGTAAGCCACGGCGCTGGCCAGGACATACACTTTTGAAATAAAACCCATATGGTGTCTGGTATTCATCACTCTTGATACCCCACAGTTTCCAACTTAACACATCAGTCCTGCCCCCTTTTTGGTAAATGTAAATGCTATCATGACTTCCTCAACTGTTCAGGCTACCTACCCAGATGAATTGGTCAGGCAACCAATTATCAATGGGAGGGTGGGGTTACAATGAAGAGAAAAGAATCCAACAAACCACAGTCCCCTGGTTGAGGACTCCACTTGCTGTGTTAACTTTGTGACTGATAGGTTTTATGCATGGTGCTAGCACTCAGATTATTTGTGAACATTTTAACAAGGACTGTGAGGCAGCACTCTTTCAACCCAGTGGAATGAATCTAATGTTTGGAATTCCCAACCCCAACTGACAAGTAGGAGTCAAAAAACAATACCCCAACATGAAAGCCTCAGAAACACTTTAGAAATAAAAGTTTGCCTCTAACTTTCTCTTGCTCTCCTATCTCTCAGTCTCATTCTCCCCTAGGGCTAACCACAGAAACTATAATCCTTCTTCCCCGAGGCAGGTCACAGAAAGCAGAATGCTTTTTTTTGAAAGGCAGCCATAAAACAGAAAAATATCCTATGTGAAAACTAGTCACAAGTTATCTGACCAACTTTATTTGACTGTAAGTTATAAAACCCCCCTTCCAGAGAGGGACCTGCCCCAAACCCAGAAGGAAAGATGCAGACACAATGAGGTCAAAAGTCTACACAGACTGGCTTTGCTGGATTTCCCAATCAGTCTATTAGCATCAGCACATACCCCTTTTGTCCAATCACATTTTTACATGGCTTTCTATACTTTATTGAACATAAGCATAAAAATGAACAATTTCCCCTGTATTTGGGGATCTTCATTCTAAAGATTCCCAAGTATACATGTTAAATAAATGTATATGCCTTTTCGCTAATCAACCTGCCTTTTGCAATTTGATTTTTCAGTGAAACTTCAGGAGGAGAGGTTAACCCTTTTGGCCCTACGCAGGGAATTGTAGAGGAGAAATTATATATTTCATACCTCATATAATACTCTAATATTTTGATGCCATTTTATGTACATACAAAGCCAACCCTGACAATGTAGACAAAGGAAAGGGCACTCTACTAAGAATTGAATACAAGGAACCTTATCATAGTCAGCTGTTGAAGTAGAGTTTTTTAAAGGTATTTAATCATGTTAGGATTGTTTACTAGATCGTAGATAATTTCTAGAACTCTGACTGATACGCTTCTATGATTTTGTGTAATTCAGAAAAAGATACTCTTTACCCAGAAGCATTCAAACACATTTTGTCTAACCATGACTACTATTATCCTCACTAAATAGTAGTTCGCAATTAAATGTATGACCTGAAACTATACAAAGCCTAAAAGAAAACCTAGACAAAACTTCTGAATGTTGGCTCAGGTATATAATTTATGGCTAAGACCTCAAAAGCAAATGCAACAAAAAGACAAATAGATAAATGGGACTCAAACTAGCTTCTGCATAGCAAAATAAATAATCAACAGAGTAAATAGACAATGTAAAGAATGGGAGAAAATATTTGCAAACTATGCGTGTAAAAAAGGACTAATATCCGGAACCTACAAGGAACTCAAACAACAAGAAAAAAATGAAAGAACCCCATTAAAAATTGGACAAAGGACAGAAACAGACATGCCTCAAAAGAAGACATCCAAGTGGCCAACAAATATATGAAAAAATGCTCAACATCACTAATCATAAAAGAAACGCAATTAAAATTGCAATGAGATACCATCCCACATCAGTCAGAAAGGCTATTATCAAAAGGTTTTTAAAAAAACAGATGGTAGTGAGGATGCAGAGAAAAGAGAACACTTATACACTCTAGGTAGGGATGTAAATCAGTACAACTTCTATGAAAAACAGTATGGAGATTTCTCAGAGAACTAAAAATAGAACTACCATTTGACCCAGTAATCCCACTACTGGGTATGTGCTGAAAGAAAAGAAATTAATTTATCAAAAAGACACCTGTATTCATATGTTTATCACAGCACAGCACTACTCACAATAGCAAAGTCATAGAGCCAACCTAAGGATGGATCTGATGGATGTGGATGACTGATATATATATATCAGTCATATATATATACAGTGTGTATATATATATATACACTGTATATATATATACACACACTGAAATATTACACAACCATGAAAAAGAATGAAATAGTTGTTTTTTTTTTGTTTGTTTGTTTTTTTTTTTTTGCAGCAACGTGGATGGGACTTTGTTGTCACCTATAAGTGGAAGCTAAACAGTGGGTACATACGGACCTACAGAGGGAAATAACAAACACAGGGGACTTCTAAAGAGGAGAGGGTGGGAATGGGGTGAGGGTTGAAAAAAAACCTACTGCATACAGCATTCACTATTCAGGTGATGGGCACACTAGAAGCTCAAACTTCATCATTATGCAATATATCCACATAACAAAGCTGCAACACACAACACATCTCCTGAATCTATAAAAATAAAAACGTAAAAAAAAAAGTAGTTAGTAACTATCTGCTAATGTTTGTCTTCCAGCAAGAATCTCACAGGGAAATTTCCTGAATAATTTTAAAATATATAGTGCTTACTGAGCACTTACTATACTCTCCAACCTATGCAAAAACCTGTTCTACTGCATCCCTACCTAGAGTGTATAAGTGTACTACAAAAAACTATTTACTCTAAAAGAACTTCAGTCATGGTCCCTGAACCCATACTTGGATGGGGGTGGAGAGGTAGTTGTTTAAAGGCATTTTGGTTTTCCCTTCCTTCTCGGAAGTTTCAGACTAGGTGATAAATTACCTAAGTGCTACCACAAGGTGCACAAAGTGACCCCTGCCCACTATCTCCATGTTTGTGGAATTTGTGACACAAAGATCAATGTATAGCCAGTAGATAGCTTATGTTAATTTAATGAACCAATGTAAATTCATGGGGAACAACTTAGGAACTGCCCCTTAACTTCTTATTGTTCTCCTTTAAAAACCCACTCATAACTGCTGCTAATGGGAGCGTATGTTCAGGACAACTTGAATCTATGATTCTTGTGCTTTAGTCCTCAACCTTAGCCCAATAAACTCTTTCCTCATATTAAGTTTGCCTCAGTTTCTTCTTTTTAGGTCAACAGCATTATTACATACTTCCTCTTTGTAAGTAAAAAGACTAAAGCTCAGTGAGGTTTGTAATTTATATGTAGGGCGAAAAAGTCTGGTCAGCAGAGGCAGCAAAATTTAAATCTGAAGAACCAGGTTCTGCCTTTGTTCATAGATATGAATGGAAAAGTAGCATCCTGTGCTATGCTAATTGGAGGCCTCCACATGGAGCAAAGTCGACAGAGAATGCACAGGATGAAGGAACACTAAAGCATTTCACTGTGAACCCTGAAAGAGCCAGTCTTACTCTTTTCGTAACGTTTCTTAATAGCAACAAAAGTAGTAGGGTGGTTGTTGGTGCTGAGTCTTTAACAAGTAAAATCCTCGTGTTCAGCCTGTAGGTGCAATGCCCATTTCTTCCCATGAAAGTCAAAACAAAAGCTCTTGCCCACATTTTCCTCCTGCTTCCTCTGCCTTCTCATTGGCGCTGGCGCTTCCTCATGTGGACCTGGGTAGTGGGTTCTTCTCCCTCCTCTTGGGAACTATGAGTAACAACTATCTTTTCCATGGCAGTCTTCTCCTGATCCACTGGCCTCACCATACCTGAATAATGTAAAAAAACCTACATTTTAAAACGTGTTGACAGATTTGTGTAAACTGTCTATGTCTTCAGTTTTTTCCTTCTGTAAAATTGAGATACTAATAGTTATCTTTTTCATCTTGTTAATGAAAAGTTTCTATAAATGAATGTGAATGAAGGGCTCAGCACAGTGCCAGGCCTGGGGTGAGAATCAACAACTGGTAGCATTATCATAATTATTCTTTATGAAATTATTATTATCAATAGAGAGTATCCTTCTGGAAAGTATGGACCAATCTGATTTACCTCTGTATCTCCACTAGCTGGAAAAGAGTTGGCACTAAAAAATGGTCATTGGGTTTTAAATAAATTAAATCATTTATTCTTTTTAAAGACCTTTATGACTAATGCTGAGGACCTAACTAAGCCAGTCAACCTTTATGATTAGAGTGCTATAAATTATCAGCATCTCTGTAGAATGACTGAGCAAAACTAGGAGTTTTGGGGCATACATGTTTTAACTTACTTGACTTCTAACTAAATAAATAGGTGAACATAAAAATTCACACCCATAAAAGTAAGAAAGTGACAAAGAAAATTCTTCCATGTGTATTTTTCACTATCTTGCCATATAAACTATTAAGAGTTTGGAGTTTGGGATATATCCTTTGAGGAAAAAAATCATAAATTTTTAAAAATGAAATAAATAATAAATATTCTCTCTCAGAATATGATGTCTGCAGGGGACAAACAAATGCCACATTAAGTGGAGACAGTCAACATTCTTCATAAGCAGAGTTATTCTAAAACTATTCCATCTTAAATTTTTAATTCTAACTGTTAATTCCAGAGGCACATCATAACATGAAGTTCTGGTGAGTGAAGCAGAGCCACTCTCAGGAAGACTTTGGACTCCAATGACAATTAGAGAATAATGAGGTATTTCGAGCTTTTGTCACATATGTGCAATCTCTGATCTGGCTCCAACATGGATTTCTTTGCCTGTGTTGGGGAAATGTTACCCAGTGCACCAAGCAGAGAGCATCAGTGTTAAAGGCAGTTACCGTTGTGTCTGGGCAATGATTTCTTGGTACATAAAACTCTCTATAATACTTCCAAAATTTGCCGTAGCTATGGGAAAACAGGATGTGAGAGAACTGTGGTGCTACAGGAAATTTCTAAATACCATTAGCACTGCTTCAGAATGACAAAGTGGTTATAAAGTAATGGCCACAAAATTGCTCCTCAGTCTTGTTCTGATGCCCTCTCTGTGGGCTGAAGTTGACTGATTTAAGGGGCAGTTTCAATTCTCCTCTTGCAGTCTCCCTTTCTTGTGGTAGTTTGTTTGTCTTTTCATTTCTGTCACAATGCTTATCCTTTATTAAGATAATAGCAAAATTGGGACCAATATCTGTAACCCATATCTTCTTAATTACTTATGGTTTTTATATATTCCTAAACCCACTGATGTACATGGCTAAAATTGCATCTCTTTTTTCCAATAATGGCTAATCCTTAATGTTGATCTGAGGGAAAAATATATATAAAGAGTACTTAAATCATCATTATAATGTGCCTAAGGTGTGCTGACCACTGTACCAACTTACACTCACTGTCTCTAATTCTTATATAAATACTCCAGGCTAGACGTTCTCATTTTACAAATGAGGAAACTGAGACTACAAGAGGTTAAACAAGGCAGTGAAAGTCACTCAGATGTAAGTTGTGGCTTATGAACTCTACGGCCCATACACTTTCCTATTATTGCATTTTGTGTTTCAAATTACCATTATTTTCAGTGAATCTCTAAAATTTAACAAAAGTACTTCTTTGGTTATTTAACACAGAAATTCACACTGTTTCTGTCCTTGGGTATGTTAAGAAATAGGAAAAAAGCATGGTCTTTCTGGCAGACTCAAATCAGCCTGGTTCCATAGCATTTCCGAGGAACTCTAATTTTTTAGACCCTATGCAGCCTTCAAATTGAATAGATAATTCCTAATGTTCTCCTTTCTTGGGAAAACATTTCTACTCCACTGTGAGGATCAGGTTCCCTCCTGTTGTCACTGTTCCCAAAGCTGAGCTAAGAAGACAGATGCTATGTGATTCTATGAAGATCTAGGATTACATGGGCCTTCTGATGAGGTGTTTAATTGGGGCGGGGGGGAGGTTAGCACTCATTCATGCAACAAACACTGCAGGGCTGTTGATAATGCTGGGGCCAGGGCCTTTTAATCGTGACGGTTGTTCTGTCTTGCTGAGGTGATTTCCTCAGCTTAGCATATAAAACAGAATTATCAAGCAGAAAGCTGCTTGAATGCCAGTGAACAAGCACTGGGACACTAGCTATGTCATCTTAGGGTAAACTAGCAAAATACCAGGAACGAGAAGTCCCCTCACGCCCCACCAAGACCCAGTGAATCAAAGGACAGCCAGCTTCTTGTTAAGCTCCCTTCATCAGCAGCCCACATTAACCAACTGCCATTGTGGGTGCATGTTTCCCTCTCTCTCTTCTCTTCTTTGCTTTTTGCCTCGCAAGTGCTTAAGGCTTAGAGTTTCTCTAATCCATACCCCAGCCTTCTCATAAACTATTCATGTAGATAAATTGGAAATGAGTCAGAACTGACACTCCTCTGTGGCCTCAGCTGTTTAGGCAGGACAGGCTCTTCTGCATTGCACTTACAGACTTAACATGAGAAAGTTACTTGTTAAGGACTCGTTCCAAAGATTAGCATTTTTCTTGCTATTGAGAAAATGTTACAAAAAGAGCAAGATTGGTGATGGAAGGAGAAAAGGGAAGTATAGCAAATTTCAAAATAAGAGAAGCTGTTCTTTCAATGTAGCTTTGCTAAGGTTTGAATAAAATGAAACCAAGTTCCTCCAGGCCCAGAAGGACACCACTCTCCAATCTCTTTTTGGGTATGAGTGGTGTTGAAATGCTATGTCAAAGGGTCTCCTTAACGCATGTAAGCTCTGACAAGATATGCTCAAGGGTAGAGACAAAGACAAAAAATCCAGGGTAAAAATGGGAAGGTAGGGTAATATCCCTAATCCCACACCTAGATATCTCCTCATCTGTGCCTGGCTGAGTAGATTAAAATTATCTCACAATTTTTCTTACTTTGTTGAATTTTTAAAATACGAAAGAGAAAGTGGGATAACTTATGGTTCATATTTCATGTTCTGAATTAACCACTGTTAAATCTTGGCATATTTGCTTCAAGGTTTTTTGTTTTTTTTTTTTTCCTTTAAAGTTAATATTTCTCAATTGATTTCTTAAAATTGAAAACTGCTTTAACAGAATTTTTAAGAATTGAAAATCAAAAGGAGCATTCAAAAAGATGCTTAAGATGATACTCTCATTAGAGGATTTTTAATTAAAACAAGAAAGATGCCACTACCTACCTATTCAAATGGCTAAAATCCAGAACACTGCCACCACCAAATGCTGGCAGGAATATGGAGCAACAGGAACTCATTTTCATTGCCAG
The DNA here is from genome assembly GCF_000951045.1 of Mandrillus leucophaeus. Taxonomy (NCBI): domain Eukaryota; kingdom Metazoa; phylum Chordata; class Mammalia; order Primates; family Cercopithecidae; genus Mandrillus; species Mandrillus leucophaeus. Next base: position 46,021 of record NW_012108241.1, read on the forward strand.
TGAGAATGCAAAATTGTACAACCACTTTGGAGGACAATTGAGCAATTTCCTATAAAATCCAACATAGTCATACCATGTGATCCAGTAATCGTGCTCCTTGGTATTTATCTAAAGAAGTTGAAAACTTACATTGACACAAAAATGTATATAGTTGTTTAGAGCAGCTTTATTTATAATTGCTAAAACTTGGAAGCAGCCAAATGTCCTTTAGTAGATGAATACGTTTTTTAAAAATCCCAAAGCAAACAAACAAACAAAAACTGGTACATCCAGACAATGGAATATAATTCAGAGCCATGAAAAAGACATGAAAGAAACTGAAGTGTATATTACTAAGTGAACAAATTACCAAGTGAACAAAGCCAATCTGAAAAGCCTAGATACCGTATATTTCCAATTATATGACGTTCTGAAAAAGGCAACATTATAGAGACAGTAAAACGGTTAGTGATTTTCAGGGGTCAGGGAGTAAGTAGAGTAAATAGATTTTTTAGGACAGTAAAGCTGTCCTATGTATGAAACTATAATGACAGATACATGCTTCTGGAGTGTGAATGTTGTATCCCCTCATCCACAAATTTACATGTTGAAACCTATTCACCTATGTGATAATATTAGTAGATAAGGCTTTTATGAGACTATTAGATCATGAGCAGGGAACTCTCATGAATAGGATTAGTGCCTTTATAAAAGTGGCCTCAGACAGGAGAATAGCTTGAACCCATGAGGCGGAGGTTGCAGTGGGCCCAGACCACACCCCGCACCATTGCACCTCAGTCTGGGCAACAAGAATGAAACTCCATCTCAAAAAAAAAAAAAAAAGTGGCCTCAGAGAGCTGTCTTGTCCCTTTCACCAGTGAAAAAATATAAAACTTTTAATTTCTCAGGTGAGGACACAGTGAGAAGGCATCACTTATGAATCAAATGGGCCATCACCAGACACTAAATCTACTGGTCCCTTGATCTTATACTTCCCAGTCTCTAGAACTGGGAAATTTCTATTGTTTATAAGTTATCCAGTGTTTGATGTTTTGTTATAGGATCCTGAATGAACTAAAACATGTCATTACACAGTATGTCAAAACTCATAAGATGTACAACTCTGAGTGAGCCTTAATACAAACTATGAAGGTTGCGTGATAATGATGTCAATGTAAGTTTGTCAGTTTTAACAAACGAATCACTCTGATGTGGGATATTGATATCTGTAGAGACTACCTGTGTGTGAGGTCAGGGAGTATATGGGAATTCTCTTTGCTGTGAACCTAAAACTGTTCTAAAAAATAGTCTATTTTGAAAAAAAACCACAAAGGTAAAGTATTATTTTAAACTTAATTCTCACCATCCATGCATTTTTATTATTGAAATAGTGCTATATTCTGAATATACAAGTAGATTGATGGATTTATATGCAGATGGATGAGAATAAATAAGCAAATATAAATATTTATATAAAAGAATTTATAAAATACATGCTATTTTGATAATAAAGTAAATTTTACTTGAGGTTAAAATATAGAAGTAAGGCTGAAAAAATTAAACTTAATATTCTCAACTATGGTTTCAAAAAGATGCTATGAAATTTTTGGTAAAAGTTGGAGTCACTATCCTTTTTTAAAACTATGTGCTTCAATTTTAAGCCATTTCTATAATTTACTCTGCTTTAGAAGGATGCCACCAATCTCACCAATCTTATCAACTCTCCTCAACTCTTCCTCTGGATTTTTGGTTACTGGTATTCCTATGTCAAGATCAACTTTTATAATATCAGCATTTAGTTGTTAACCATAATTCTAATAATTGGTTTTACTCCTACATTTAGTTGATATACTAGTGTTAAACAAAATTTATGGGAGACCATTTTTTTGGACTAGCCTCCTGTACTAGATCCCAGCAGGCCAGACCAAACCAGAATGAAGCCACTCATACTAGGTGCCATGTAATCAAACTGAACGCTTAAGTGGGCCAGTATTCCAAAATAATTCAAAACAAAATGCAGAAGATCTTAGTCAACTTAAATCAGCATAATAAGGAAGTCCCTCGTGTTTAACCCTATAAGGAAAGTAACTTTGAAATGACCAATCTATTTCTTATTCCCTGTTTCTGCTTTTTTCAGCCCTTTTCTGTCTATAAAACCAAGCCTCTGCTCAGCTCATCAAATCACTAATTAT
>NW_012108241.1:49066-55777 GCF_000951045.1 Mandrillus leucophaeus
ATTTTGTATCATAGAGATTTCCAGTATTGTACAATCATAATTCAGAATTTCTAAAACATTCTCAAGTATTCAAGTTGCTCAATTTCTCTGGAACCTCAGATGCTGCAAAAAGTATCCATCATCATACAGTCACATGAAACAAACCAAGACACCACGCCATGTTCCCTGACTACAAACATGGCAGCAAATAGGAGGCTCTCTGTAGGTAAGAAGAAGCCACCTGTGGTAAGTGATAAATTTTACTTCAAAACTCTTCTTTTGACAAAGCAAATAAATATTTAAATACAAAAATATTTGTATCCAAATTATATGTAATAATTTTAAAAATAGAAGCAATCTTAATCTTCTCAAATAAACAATTAGGTAAACGATGATAGCTCTCAATCATAAGAGATCACAAAGCTTCAAAAGTTGTGTTTAAATACAGTAGTTGTAAATGACACAGAGAAAATTGTGATAAAAGGTCCTAAACAAACTATCAGGTTGAAAAGGTCCAATACAGCACCTATGCTCTTTACCGTTTTGTTCCCATGCCTGCTACAGTGTCTGGCAGTATAAATGCAATGAAGGAGAAAATTAACGAAAGGGTGAATCTGACTACTCTCCTAGGAGAAAGAAGGAAGATGATAGCTGCTCAAATGCAATCAATTCCAAGACACCACTTCTAAATACTGGCCCCCATCTCAAGGATGCCACTATCTAGGATACTACACAAATGTATTTATTTTTTCTTTTCAATGGAATGAGAAGTTTATGTGTCTTCTTAATGAATTCAGGTCATTTAAAAATGTCAAAAGGAATATTCATCACATTGAGATTCTACCAAGTTCTGAGCAGCCACATTCTTTTTGCTTTTCTTAGCTCCTAATTACTGTAAAATTTTGACAAGTGGTTACACATTCAAATATCTGTACTCAGTTCTTCACAGATTCCCAGAATCCTTTAATCATCTCAGCACTGTCAGCTGCGTCAGCACAGTACCAGAGAGGGGACTACAGCCAATCAGATGTGGAGCGGCTTCGTGCTTCCTCCTTTTAAACTCAGAGTGGCAGACAGGATGCAAAGCAAAGCATAGCCCAAAAGCTAGAGTGTCTTTTCAAAGGCCAAATGAAATTTAATGAAAGAAGAAAGTTTTTATTAAAATGAAGAATCAGAGAAACCAAAAAAGTTGGAGACAATTTAGAGGAGTCAGGAAGTAGCGACTTTGAACTTAAAGAATGTTGAAGATTTTGAATACGTGGTCAGGAATCTTTTAACTACCTACACGAAGACTTCACATCAAATCACAAAGAGGGAGAACAATATAAAACTTTTAATTTCTCAGCATGTTGTAGTTTATTCATCTGATCTTCACGATTTTCTGACTCATTTGATTTATCCTCAATGAGCAAATAATTCATAAAAGGGATAGGTTATTTATTCATTCATTCATTTAGTGGACAATTGTAGTCACTTAGCTAGTCATAAGATAAAAGACAGTTCCTGATCATGTCATGGATAGGCAGACAAATAAATACATAAATATCATAAATAAAATTCTGGCTGGCAATCAAGAAAAGATAATGTGATCTTTACCTCATTCCGTACAGTAAGATAAGCGTTGTCAAAATGTTCATGTAGCACTACTTGAAATACTACAAAAAGACCCAGCTTAAATGATTCTTGAACGATAAATATAGTTAAGTAGAAAACATGCTAATTGTTGCTGAAATGGGGCTGTAGTAAAACAGAAGAAGGGCAGGGCCTGGTGGCTCATACCTGTCACCCCAGCACTTTGGTAGGCAAAGCTTTGGATCATCTGAGGTCAGGAGTTCAAGACCAGCCTGGTCAACATGATGAAACCCCAGCTCTACTAAAAATACAAAACATAGCCGAGCGCGGTGATGCGCACCTGTAATCTCAGCTACTTGGGAGGCTGAGGCAGGAGAATTGCTTGCACACGTGAGACGGAGGTAGCAGTAAGCTAAGATCACACCACTGTACTCCAGCCTGGGCAACAGAGCAAGACACTGTCAAAAAAAAAAAAGAAAAAGAAAAAAAAGAAGAAGGAGGAAGAGGAGGAAAATATGCTCTTCTCTGGAGAGATCAAGTTCTTCCAGTTTTTCCAGAGCTAAATTAGCAGCTTCCAGCTGTGCAAACTTGGCCAAATTTATTAAACTCCACATACTTCAGTTTCATCATCCTGAAATGTGAACAATACTACTACTTATCTCCGGGTTTTTCTGAGGATTACGTTAAGAGCCACAGAGGGCTTAGAGATGTTGCCTCATCCATAAAAAGTGGTGTATAAGTGGAACCTATGATTATTATTCAAAATATATTATCTGTAAATGAAACAGATTATGAAAAAATGCAGTATGAATTCAATAATATAATGATGTATATATTAATATGTTCACATATGTATGTAGAGGCACATATAAAATTATTTCTGAAGTATGTACATTTTACTACTAACAATATTTAACACTTGAGTGAAGGCAAAAATATGGAAGTTATTTTTAACTTTTATTTGAGGTTCGGGGTATGTGTGCAGGTTTATCATATATGTAAATTGTGTGTCATGGAGATTCAGTGTACAGATTATTTCATCACTTAAGTAATAAGCATAGTACCCAAAAGGTAACTTTTTGATCATCACTGTTCTCCCACCTTGCACCCTAAGTAGGCCCTGATATGTTGCTGTCGTCTTTGTGTTCATATGTACGCAATGTTTAGCTTCCACTTGTAAGTGAGAGCATGCAATATTTGGTTTTCTGTTCCTATGTTAGTTTGCTTAAGATAATGTCCTCCAGGTCCATCCATATTGCTGCAAAGAACATGATTTCATTCTTTTCTATGGCTGCATAGTATTCCATAGTGTATATGTACTACATTTCTTTTTCCAGTTTACCATTGATAGGCCTTTAGGTTGAATCCATGTCTGTGCTATCGCAAATACTGCTGCAATGAATGGACACATGCCTGTGTCTTTATAGTAGGATGATATATATTCCTTTGGGTATATACCTGATAACAGGATTGCTAGTTTGAACGGTAGTTCAGTTTTAAGATCTTTCAGAAAACGCCAAACTGCTTTTCACAATGACTGAACTAATTTAGATTTCCTCCCGAAGTGTGTAAGCATTCCCTTTTCTCCACAACTTTGCTAGCACCTGTTATTTTTAGATTTTTAAATAATAACCATTCTGACTGGTGTGAGATGGTATCTCACTGTGGTTTTGATTTGCTTTTCCCTAATAATCAGTGATATTGAGCATTTTTTAATATGCTTGTGTTTGATCACAAGTGTTTGATCATGTCCTTTGCCCACTTTTTAATGGGGTTGTTTGTTTTTTGCTTGTAAATTTGTTTAAGTTTCTTACGTACTCTGGATATTAAACCTTTGTCAGATGCATAGTTTGCAAAATTTTTCTCCCATTCTGTAGGTTGTCTGTTTATTCTGTTGATGGTTTCTTTTGTTGGCCAGAAGTACGTTAGTTTAATTAGGCCTTATTTATTAATTTTTGTTTTTGTTGCAATTGCTTTGGCATCTTTGTCATAAAATCTTTGCCAGGCCCTATGTCCAGGATTGTATTTCTTAGGTTACCTTCTATGGTTTTTACAGTTTTAGGTTTTATATTTAAGTCTTTAATCCATCTTGAGACTTTTGTATATGTTATAAGGAAGGAGTATAGTTTCAATCTTCTGTATATGACTGGCCATTTATCTCAACACCATTTATTGAATAGGGAGTCCTTTCTCCATTGCTTATTTTTGTCAACTTTGCCAAAGATCAGATGGTTGTTGGTGTGCAGCATTATTTCTGGGGTCTTTATTCAGTTCCACTGGTCTACATTTCTGTTTATGTCCCAGTACCATGCTGTTTTGGTTACTGTAGCCTTGTAATATGGTTTGAAGTCAGGTAATATGATGCCTCCAGCTTTGTTCTTTTAGCTTAGTATTGCCTGTTCGAATAGTATTAATATTCAGGCTCTTTTTCCTTTGTTCCATATGAATTTTAAAATAGTTTCTTCTAATTCTGTGAAGAATGTCATTAGTAGTATGATAAGAATAGCATTGAATCTGTAAATTATTTTGGGTAGTATTGCCATTTTGTATCGATTCTTTCTATCCATGAGCATAGAATGTTTTTCTGCTTGTTTGCATCATCTCTCATTTCTTTGAGAAGTATTTTGTAATTCTCATTGTAGAGGTCTTTCATCTCCATGGTTAGCTGACTTCCTATGTATTTTATTTTGTTCTTTTTGTGACTATTGTGAATGGAATTGTGTTCCTAATTAGGCTCTCAGCTTGGATGTTGTTGGTGTATAGGAATGCTACTGGCTTTTATACATTGATTTTGCATCCTGAAACTTTGCTGAAGTTGTTTCTCAGCTCAAGGAGTTTTGGGCAGAGGCTATGGGGTTTTCTAGCTATAGAATCATATTATCCACAAACAGGGATAGTATGATTTTCTTTCTTCCTAATTTGATGCCTTTTATTTCTTGTCTTGCCTGATTTTTCAGACCAGGACATCCAGTAGGCCAGAGCACTCAGTGGTGATTGAATAGGAGTGGTGAGAGAAGGCATCCTTGTCTTATGTTGGTTTTCAAGGAGAATACTTCCAGCTTTTGCCCATTCTGTATGATGTTGTCTGTGGGTTTGTCATAGATGACTCTTATTACTTTGAGTTATACTCCTTCAACATTTAGTTTTTTGACAGTTTTCAACATGAAGCAATGTTGAAGTTTATCAAAAGTCTTTTCTGCATCTATTGAGATAATCATGTGGTTTTTGTCTTTAGTTCATTTATCTGCTGAATCACGTTCATTGATCTGCATATGTTGAACCAACCTTGCATCCTAAGGAAAAAGCCTACTTGATCATGATGTAGTAGCTTTCTGATGTGCTGCTGAATTCGATTTGCTAGTATTTTGTTGATAATTTTTCGCATCAATACTCATAAAGAATATTGTCCTGAAGCTTTCTTTTTTTGTTGTGTCTCTGCAAGATTTTGGTATCAAGATGATGCTGGCCTCATAGAGTTGTGGGGGAGCCTCTCCTCAATTGTTTGGAATAGTTTTAGTAGGAATGATACCAGCTTTTCTTTGTACATCTGGTAGAATTCAGCAATGAATCCATCTGGTCCTGGGCTTTTTGGGGGTTGTCAGGATTTTTACTTACTGATTCAATATTGGAACTCATTATTGGTCTGTTCAGATGTTCAATTTCTTTCTGGTTCAGTCTTAGGAGATTGTATGTGTCCAAAAATTTACCCATTTTTCCCCTAGATTTTCCAGTTTGTGTGCATAGAGGTGTTGATAGTAGTCTCTGATGGTTATTTGTATTTCTGTGGGGTCAGTGGTAATGTACCCTTTGTCATTTCTAATTGTGTTTATTTGGATCTTCTCTCTTTTCTTCTTTATCAGCGTAACTAGCAGTCTATTTATCTCAAGAATTTTTCCAAGGACCGACTCCTGAATTCATTGATCTTTTGTATGATTTTTCATGTCTCAGACTCCTTCAGTTCAGCTCTGATTTTGGTTATTTCTTGCTTTCCTCTAGCTTTGGGGTTGGTTTGTGTGTGGTCAATTTTAGAGTATAGGCCATGTGCAGGTCAGAAGAATGTATATTCTGTTGCTTTGGGGTGGAATGTTCGGTAGATGTCTTCTAGGCCCATAGTTCAGGTCCTGAATATCTTTGTTAGTTTTCTGCCATGCTGATATGTCTAATACTGTCAGTGGGGTGTTGAAGTCTCCCACTATTATTGTGTTGTTACCTAAGTCTCTTTGTAGGTCTCTAAGAAATTGCTTTATGAATCTGTATGCTTCTGTGTTGGGTGCATATATAGTTAGAATATTTAACAGTTACATCTTCTTGTTGAGTTGAGTCCTTTAACATTATGTAATGCCCTTCTTTGTTTTTTTTTGATCTTTGTTGGTTTAAAGTTTGTTTTTTCTGAAATTATGATGGCAACTAATGCTTTTTTCTATTTTCTGTTTGCATGGTAGAGTTTTCTTTATCCCTTTATTTTGAGCCTATGGGTGTCATTGCATGTGAGATGGGACTCTTGAAGATAGCATACCATTGGGTCTTGCTTCTTTATTCAACTTAGCAATCTGTCCCATTCAACTGGGGAATGTAGCTTGTTTATTTTCAAGATTAGTATTGATATGTGTGAAGTTGTTCCTGTCATCATGTTGTTAGCAGGTTATTATGTAAACTTGTTTGTGTGGCTGCTTTATAGTGTTAATGGTCTATGTACGTAAGTATGTTTTTGTAGTAGCTGGTAACGGTTTTTCCTTTTCTTGTTTAGCACTCACTTCAGGACATCTTGTAAGACAAATCTGGTGGTAAAAAATGCCTCAGTATTTACACGTCTTAAAAGGATGTTTCTCCTTCACTTACGAAGCTTACTTTGGCTGGATATGAAATTCTTGTTTACATTTTCTTCTTTAAGAGTGCTGAAAATTGCCAGGCGTGGTGGCTGATGCCTCAGGTGGATTACCTGAGGTCAGGAGTTCGAGGCCAGCCTGGCCAACATGACAAAACCCTGTCTCTATTGAAAACACAAAAATTCGTTAGGCATGATGGCGCATGCCTGTAATGCCAGCTGCTCAGGAGGCTGAGGCAGAAGAATCACTTGAACCTGGGAGGTGGAGGTTGCAGTGAGCTGAGATAGTGCCACGGCACTCCAGTCTGGGTGACAGAGAAAGACTCCATCTAAAA